>NC_028452.1:46860347-46895308 GCF_000263155.2 Setaria italica | reverse complement strand
CCGCTTGGTATGTCGATCCACCACGAAGCGCCCGCATAGATCATGAGCGTTGTTGCACATTTGGGTCACGCACGATGATACAACCGCAGAATCTCCGAAGAAGAAGGGTCGCGGGCAGAAGAATTCGATTGATGTAGAGTCAAAGGGTCGCGCCTGACCGGAGACGGCCACAGGACTTGGGGGGCGGCGTTGCGCGGAGGAAGAGGAGGGGGGCGTCGAGGGGGCGCTGGAGGGGTTGCTGGGTCGGGGGGCCGAGGGGACGGGGTATTGGTTTTTACGTTTGCCGAGTGTCCCACGTGGGACACTCGGCAAAGAAAAAGAAAAAAAATTTACCGAGTGAAAAGAAAAACACTCAGCAAACATTCTATAATTACCTTTAATACATTATTTAAAATATCGAACAGTTTCAAAAAATTAGCAAAATGACACATGAAACAATATATGTTCTCTATTGCATATAAAAAAAGTTTTGTGGTCAAATCAAATCTCGACCGTCACTTTGACTCTAAATCTAATCGAATTCTTCTCAACGCTACTATTCTTCTTCGGAGATACTTCGGTTTGTAAACATCGTACGTGACAAAATGTGCAAAACCTTCTTAATTTTTTACCACAACCTCCATGTATGATATCATCACATCATGACAAATCTCATGATTTTCCGACTTCGTTTGCCTTTTTTAGAATTTAAAAATCATTCGATCACATGTTTGTGGTTATGTTTCCTGAATAAGATGTTTGAAATTTCTTTTCATTTCATGGGTAAGGCCTCAAACTGGGCTAAATAACATAAATACCATTTTTCTACTCATTTTATTTTATAATTTGAATCACTTGCAGTTGAAATTTGACTTATACCAAAAATTCCCTTGAAATGCAATTAATTAATTAAATATAGCAAACAAATCCAAAAATATACCAAATTTTAATATGAAGTACCACATGTTGTATGTGTGGAGTAGAAAAAAATTTCAAGGTGAAAAGAGGAAAAAATTATTTTTTTGCCGAGTGTCAAAAAAAAAACACTCGCAAACCCCCCTCTTTGCCGAGTGTCTTTTTTGACACTCGGCAAAGCCCCCTCTTTGCCGAGTGTTTTTTTTGACACTCGGCAGCCGAGTGTTTTTTTCTTGACACTCGGCAAAGATTCGATTTGCCGAGTGTCAAGAAAAAAACACTCGGCTGCCGAGTGTCAAAAAAAACACTCGGCAAAGAGGGGGCTTTGCCGAGTGTCAAAAAAGACACTCGGGGGAAGTTGCCGACGGTTCATAGTAGGCTATTGTTATTTCCGAGCGTATTAGGCAGTGGCTCATTGTTTATGAACGCTTGGGCATTGTTACGATTCTAGTAGTGATCTTGCATTCGAGATATTCCTGTGAGGTTGTTCTAGTCATCAGAGATGCTTGAATAAGATTACATTTACCTAGGCACAGTTGCATCAGTCATCCCATGTACTAATGCTGATGCTGGCACCTGTTACATCACTACTTCATCTGCTCATTGTCGTCACTGCAAAAGTTAAGTAACTTTCTTATTGCGTATTACATTTTTCAATTCTACAGCGATTATATTATGCACCATAGCGATGCATGTAAGCTCATAGAATTCTGGAAAGAGGAAGAAACTTCTCATGTGCATGCTTCTGAAGCTCCCTCAAGTGAAGCTCTTGTTGCAGACTTTTACACCGATGGTGATCATGCAACAAGGCCATCGGAGCGCATTGGAAGTAAGTACCAGCAGAATTCCCCAATCTGGCTATAGAGGGTGAGCGCCGTGAGCTCACAGCCGGTTCATTCAAGGCCTCCACATCACATGGCTATGATTACCCTATTGTGGTTGGTTTAGGGTATGTTTGGAACTGCCCCGCTCCGAAAAAATAGCTCCACTCCACCAACTCCACCTTTTACAGTTTTACTCCACTAACTCCAAAAAAATATGGAGTTGGTTAACATGTTTAGCTAACGGCACGACTCCAACTCTAGAAATTATATGATTTGGTGGGAATAGTCTTTCTTACCCTTGTTTGTTTTCTTTCTATTTTGAAAAATTAGAAATTGCCATCTTGGAGAGCATAGAGAGAATAGTTCAAATGAATAAAATGTTACAACAAAGTAAAATACAAGAAAACACATTGCGTCCGTTTTTCTTTCTTTTCTTCGGGCTTAGCTGGCACCTAGATGTCCAATGGGAGGTGTTCCATCCGACGGTGGGCATACCAACATCACGTTAGTCCACAACATCAGAAATGCGAAGCCGTAACATCACTGATCATATTTGCAACATCAAAGATTATTCTAAAAACTGGCACATTATATCCAATCAGTTTTAGAGAAAAAAATCCCACCGAAACATCAGATATGTTTCATGCAACATCGATCAAGAAAAGCGTTGAAACACTGAAAATGTCGTATCGCAACACCACCAAATAACAATTGCAACATTAGCTGAAGGGGAAAAACACTCTCGACCAAATCACTCATTGCACGCCACAGATCATACGCAACCACATTACTGTTTGTTGCAACATTTCAAATCTCAAGCTGAAGCATAGAAATAAATATGTTGCAACATGGAAAAATAAAAGAAATTCCCAATGGGGCTTAGAATTCTTTTTTGATCTCAGGGATAGAATTCTTGAACTAACACACGGCGTTGGGTTTTCTTTTTTTCTTTTCTGTCACAGGTCGGTTGTTAGTATATTGAACCATGTATGTGCTCACACATCCTGCGGGAAGTCACCTTAATTTTGGTGATGCTCTTAGTAGATGGTCACACTATACCAGAAGCTTGTCGAGCATTGGAGACCACGGTAATAGAGATTTTCATAAAGAACGGGTGGTGGTTTAGTAATAGGCTTTGCCTATAAGATCTTACCTTGATTTTTGCTATTTATCCATTTATAATTCCTTCTATAATGAATGCTGGATATATTATATTGTGATGTAGAGGCCGGAATATTGAACTATTCCTTTATCTAAAGAAAAGTAGAAGAGCAAAGCCAAAAATCTACTTCTACAAGTGACTGCTGAGCTTATCAGGCGATGTGGAAGCCCTGAGCTGTTCCGGGATACGCCAAAGGCGCGTACGTGGATATTTGCCAAAGACATTTGGATAGTAATATGGAGGGAAGTTTTTCAGCTCCAGGCGTGCATGGACGAGGCAAAAAATTTGTCCTGCGGAGGAATGGCGAGGCAAAAATTGGTCAGATTCGATTTGAATAAAAAAACATCCCGAGCCGCATGCAATCTGGTCCCAACTCCGCATCCCCAGATAAAATGTGCGGTCCGGATACGTCCCGCGGGCGATCCTACAACTGAGGATGCATTTCTGATCGAGGAGGTGTTTGCTGATGAAAAAAAAATTAATTTGGTGCTGTCTGCTCCCAACAATGTACCAACCAAAAGATTAATCCCGATAAACCGCATATTAACTGAATTCGCCAAAATGACATCTCTCCCTCCTGTCTCTCCAGTACAAGTTGGTTTTGCAAGCCTTGACAGGCATCACGACTCTAAACCAAAACAAAAAAAAGAAACTAAGGATGGGTCTCGCACAAAAGGTGACGATGCACTCTTCTTCAGGGCCCTCCTGCATGGTAAACAACATTAGACGATGGCATGGTGTGCACCGGCAGTTGCTGGTTACTTGAACATCGACTCGGCGCCCTTTATTGCCTTCACATTTCAATCACTGGACTCTGTGCCACCACTGGAAGCTGTAGGAACATGATCTTTGGTGTCGGCTTTGCGAGCTGGCTGAGAAGGCCGGTTCCTTGCCATGTTCTTCAGGTCACCCTTCTTCCCCTTCCCGGTTCCAAGAAGTCCAAAAGCAATAGCTTCTAGAGCTCTTGCGGTGGGAGGCCTGTTTCTGGTTCCATGCCTCCGAGGATTCGCCTCCAAAGCAGCAGGCTCAGGTTGCTGGCTAACAGTGACAGGACTTCCTGTTGCCTCGGAAGGATCACGGCACATGTTGCTGTTCCAAATGGAGGGAGCTCCTCCATCAGCCTTCATGCCACTGTTACTTTCGGTTAATCTTCTGCGCTTTGACACTGGGGACAAATACTTGCGCCTTTCAGGTTCTGTTTTGATGCCTGTCGAATCAAATGTGTTGCCATTGCCATTGGAAGAACAATGACCATTACCAGTCACCATTTCAATTTCCTGGACCTCAGCTGTAACTCTTCCACGACCTTCTTCCTGGCCATCTGATAATCTGTCACTGCTGGCATCTTCCTCCTCGGAGGAACTGTAACTCACCATATTAGGTGCATGGTGTGTCGGGACAAAGCTGAATTTTGCATCTGCAGGTAAGTTCCTCATCTCCAGCACATTGAAGGGCTCTTCCCCTTCGACTAAGCTGGTATCAACTATTGGGAACTTAGGAAGCTCCTGATATCCATCTAAAGGACTATCTTGCTTCAGTTCCATATCTGTGATACTGCCATTTGTCTCAGCAGCTAAACCATGGTCTACCCCATCAGCCTCCAGCTCTAGAAGAACAGGATCTGCTGCCACCTTTTTTAGGACATCGCTCACAGAATCAAAATAATCAGTGCCTTTAGTGAGCTTACTTCGAGAGAACCTCTTTATACCCGGCACGAGAAACACAATGCAATTTTTAGCTTTCCTGACATCCTTAGGCTGCTCTGAGTGCCACCCTTTTCCAAGCAAACGAGGCCAGACAGCTTCCCAGAAAATATCATTTGATCTTGCCTTACCTTTTCTGGAATCATCAGTTAATAACTTAATTATATCTTCTAAAGCGAGTGACGACCAATCTTTGCCACTAGGAGCAGTGAGAGCTTGATTGGGTTTAGATTGGTCCGTAACAAATTCAGTCAAATCATCCTTCCCTTTACCAACCCCGACCGCCTCCACGAAAACTTCTGTTCCAACGATGGATTTCAGAGCGAAGACAAATTCCTTCAAAGATGTTTGACTGTCACTGAAAGACTTGAAAACCTGCACCATGTGGGAGCAATCGAAATCAAATGACTACGCATAACAGTGCAATGCAAACAAATATCTGAAGCACTCATGTTAGTGATTATTCTGTGGAACTAAACTAGGAAAATAAATTTGTAACTTTTAATAGGAAAAAAAAAGCGTTGTATACTTATCCTGGGTACCCATTGTTTACGCGATAGCAAGTAATAAACACTTATTTTACAAAAAAAATGAGATCAAAACAGAGAAATTACAAGGGTGAGTTTCGATTCTCAGCTCCACTAGCCTCATCAGGCAAGGAGAGGTTTAGCAAGGGAGGAATCAGAAATTGAAAAATATAAAATGGTGCAAATCAAATGTGAAAGTGATACTGGGAGAATTGAGACATACAAGTGTTTACTTTTATAGAACAATCAGAATATTTAGGGTGTCATATATATTATGTAACAGGAAAAACAAAAAGAAAAGTAATTTAATACCGAGGATCAGACTGACCAGATCAAGAGAATGTTTTTAGTTTTGAAATATCATGAGACAACTTCATATTCTATCATTTTAATGTCGAATTCTCCAGCAGTGTCGAATTCTCCAGCACTGGGGATATGTTAGGGGTACTAATAGCGAATTCTCCGGCAGTGCAATGAAGAACAATGAAATGACAAAAGAATCAAACTTTTTCAACCAGTAGTCCAGTACCAATGCAACATACCTGAGTCAATGAATCATGAGCTTCTTTCGGAATTTTAGATTTCAGACGTGATATTAATTCCTTCTGTCGCCGTCCTTGAAAAATTCGTTCCCCAAGAATGCGTTTTCTAGTTTTTGCCTTTCTACAGTCCGACCATCTTTTATATGCATCACTTTGGTAGAACTTCCCATAGTAGTATGAAAGCACATCACCAACAGTCTTCGTGCCAAGAAACATGCTCAGCAGGATGAGATTTTTCCCAAAAAGGTAGAGCCCTAGGAGAAACAGCCCTGCCTCAAGATCAGTCCAAAGGGCAGTATGTGAATAAGGCAGAGGATTTAATTGTTCGGTTCCTGCTATCTGCTGCATCCCTGGATAATTGGGGACGTTCAAGCCTTCTTGAGTGGTGCAAGGAGCCATTTTATCATGTGATTGATGAGTGTCACATTCAGTCTGAACTGCAGGCACCACTGTATGTTGATCCTTGAATGTTGGATCACATTTGCCTGCGTTTTTATTGATTGGACAAGTTAAGATCACCTGATTTTGCATATCTCCGCTTCTGCCTCCTGTTTCGGATTCTGAAAAAAATTGCATTTGTAATTTCTCTTCCTTCTTAGTGACTTCGCTTGATGATGCCGACATGATAGGTAGAGCTAAACCAACCACAATAGGGTAACCATAGCCATGTGTTGTTGAGCCATTGAGTGAACTGGCCATGAGCTCACGGCGCTCATCCTTTGTAGCCAGATTGGGAATTTCTGCCTGGTACTCACTTCCAATACGTGGAGTTGGATGTACTGGTGAGTCATCATATAACACATCGGAAGCAAGGGAATCTTCTGAAGAAGAAGTTTGGTGGTCACCATTGTCTTCAAGATTGAGTGACTCCGACTCCATCTATCACGATTGGAAAAAAAAACAATTGTGAAGAGTCATTAAAACAATACATTATACAAGAATATGTGCACCATGCGTATTAGGCTGGTCATGTATTTCGGATGAACCAGCTGAAGCATGCACATGAGAACTTTCCTCTTTTTTCTAGAATTCTATGGGCTTACATGCATCCCTATGGTGCATGATCGCTGTAGAATTGAAATATGTTATACGCAACGAGAAAGTATCCAACAGTGGTAGGTTACTTAGGTTCTGCAGTGACAATGAGCAGATCATGAAGTAGAGAAGTAGCAGGTGCCAGCATTACTACATGGCAAGACTGATGTGCCTAAGTAATCTTATTCAAGCATCTGTGATGACTAGAACAATGCAACCTCACAGGATTAAGAGAGGGGCAGGTTAATGTTTTGAGGCAAGGAATAGACTTTCCTGGTTAAAACGAATTAGCCCAAAGTCTTGCTGTGGCATAAACAGTTGCACAGTGCTACACGATTTCCATCCATGCAAGAGAGATTCTAATAGAGGAACAAATAAATACCACAGAAAAAAATTGCATCACACAAATACAGGAAACTCTAGCTTCCACCAGACCAAGCCTAGCAAATTTGAGACACACGACACGGTTGCCCCGAGCGAGAGCAGGAACGATTCCGAGATAGGAGGGAGTAGGGCAGCCGGACAAACCTTCTTCGGCTCCATGCACGCCGGGATGGTGGCGCCGCCTCCCCCAGGCTCCGGCCACGCGGAGCCCTGTGGCCTCTCGGATGAGTAACGGACGCGCCGCCCGGCCTGGAGCGAGAGAGAACCGACACCGGACGGGAAGAGCGGTGAGATTCAGCGGCGGTTTGTGGGAGGGAGGAGCACGGAGCAGGACACTGCAGCGGGGGCGAGGGGAAGGGCACGGCGAGTGAGTGGCCCGGCCGCAGGGCTATGGTGGGTTGGAGTGTAGAGAGGGGGGAGGGAGGAGGGTGGTGGGAGCCTGGAGAGAGACGGGGGCTCGCGCATTAAAGACAAGACACAAAGGAGAACGGTGTGATATGGAAGCGAAAAGCAGAAAAGTCACGTGTTACGGCTTACGGCGTTAATCCAATGTATATTCCGGAAAATTTTTTAGGCTACGGGTCCAGCGTGTCGATGTGGCAGCCATGTATGATTGTTGACCTCCTTATCCTTGTCCAGGTGCAATGGCTGTGGGTCCAGCGTCTTCGTGGTTGCCACGTGTAATGGTGGACCTTGTACATAATAATGGCTGTGGGTCCAGCGTCTTCGTGGTTGCCACGTGTAATGGTGGACTTTGTACATAATAAGCGAGCAAAAATTATTGATTTTTTGCTATATCCTGAGTTCGAATTCGAAGCTAGGACCAACCAAAGCAACGCAACAGCTCGATTTACCACTGCACTACTAACCTTTAATGTCTTTATTTTGTTTTACCTCTATTTATTGAGGATTCGTGTTGGTGATATGAGCCCGCATGCACTTTTTTAATCTACACTGAAATTTCACCTGCGCGACAGTGGTGCTTGTTCCCGTAACATGTGGACACATAGGATATGAATGTGTTGACGAATTTGATACAAATTTGATACAAACATGTGAACTTACCATATCTTGACACGTGGACTCGGGGGGGGGGGGGGGGGGGGGGGGGGGGCGGAGGCTCGTTTTCGCAGGGTGCGGCGCTCGTCATACCTTGTTTTTGCCACGATTTCCCCAGGTGATGTGCTGTGCATCGACCACCAGCTGCCATAGCGCCATCAACGAATGCACGTTTAGTAGAGAGAATGAGAGACAGAGAGAGAAGCCAAAGCGCAGGGGTGTTTGGGGTCGTGAGGCGCAGAGGCAAAGTCGAGAGAGTCCATGAGAGGTAACAGAAGCAGCTCTGGCCGGAGGGTCGCTGCCGCTGAGCCACGCAAGCACGGGTGGCCTAGTGCACAACCGCACCGTCACAATACGCCGGCGGGTGCACCCCACAGGGCGCACTATCATTTCCAGAATTACTTTTCATCTATTTTCTTGTTTGATTTGGTGAATTGATGGTGTAATCTATTGGAATATTAAATAATCCCTATTATGTATTGCACTAGACTGATCATTACATCCTGCATGTCTACGTATTACTCCGAATTTGAATCGTATACCGTATTGATATATGACTTCGCCATACCGTGATTCCATTCTAGCCTCCGCCACTGTGTGGACTTACAATGTCTTACATATGGCCAGCCCGTGGTACGACGCATGTCGCCTAACACATCATTCGCCACTGTGGCTGACGCCACGTCACTTGCCAGTGTGGACGATGGCACGTGGATGTAGCAATTCTGTAATAAAAACGAGCTTAGTCATAAAACGGAAACAGTTCTATGACAGAAGCTATTTTGTCAATGATGAGATGTTTTTTTTATTCGTCACGATGGAAAAAACATGATGCTCTGTTTTTCTAGGAATACAAATTCATCATAAAACTGTCATGGAAGTTTCTTTGTGACGGATTTGACCATTTTTATGATGATTCGTGTTCGTCATGGATATGAGCATTTCCCGTAGTGCACCATGAAGATTCAAAATTGCAACACAATATTATTCAAGTCCACATAACCTAAGATTAAAAAGTCCATAAACCGACTAAAGAAAAAAATGCACATAACCTAAGATTAAAAATGTCCACATAACCTATGATTCATTATTATTGGAAGGACGGCATAAATGAGGTTGTTCACGTCGTCGTCACATGCCACCCTGAAGTTGTGGTGATGGCCCAACGATTGGCCGATACGGTGTACCAGCGATGTTGGCAATGCTCCTGCCTGACAGGCCGTCGTTCCGGTTGTACATGCCCAGTTGATGCACCACCATGCAGTTGTCCTCAACATCGATGCCCTGTCCTGCAATGTCGCTCTCCCGGCATCGTCTCTATTTTGTTCCGGATTCTATTTCTCCCGGCCTGCTCTCTCTTTTTTGTTCTTTGATTCCTTTTAAGATGGTGTACACGATAGTGCGAATGGGGCTCCTATAAACATACAAAAAATGGAGTGTTGTGGTTCATCTCCTCCGCGTGCAACGCTTACGAAAGTTTGAGAACTAGAATGGTAGTTTTGTTAGTTCAGGGATGAAACTAAGCTTAGGGCCATAGTTTAGGGATGAAAATAGCTATTCTGCTTTTTTAAAATGTTGAATACACATTGGTTGTTTTGACAACTTTTTACATAAAAGAATGCTCCATCAACAAACCATTTTTATCAAAGAATGCTCCATTCTCATGACAAATCTCACGTTGGATGTACCTCGCCATGTCCCTACAAATGCTGTCGATTTGACGGTTTTCAAGCGCCTCATCATGAACGTCGATCCTAAGCATCTACACGTATACATAGTAAATGAATATTATGATGTATTACCATTAGGAAGTTAACACATGGCATTATACAAGAGACCTACATCTTTAGGGTTCGTCCGATACCTCCTATTGTTTCTGAGGAACTCGCACACGTAATATCCGTATAGCGCAGTACCGGGAGTTTGCATGTGGCATTGCAATCAAATAAAAAAATGATGAGTTGTTATTAATAACAAGTCCACATTATATGAAAAAACCCAAGTTTTTATGTTCTTATGAATTTATGATATATTATTTTCATAGCTTTCTTCCTTTTTTCATCATGCTCCCCACCTTTTATTATCTAAAGTTGTACACACTTTGAGGGTATGAAGACAGAGTTAGTAATACAACTTAGGTGCATAAAATCTCAATATGCATTTAAGTACTGCCAAGGAATGTCTTACTTTTGTATAATGCCTATGAATTTCTTGTAACTATCTATGCTAAATCTGGCTGAGTTGAGGACCACTGCTTCTCCTTTCTTGGGTAAAATCTGGATAAATCCAGTGGTCTTTGCATTATATTAAAATAATTTATATTATAGACAACATTAAATAGCACCAAGTATATATATAGTAATTAAAAGTACCTAGCTTACTGAAAATTGTAAGGAGCAATGATACAATGCTTGTCACCATTTTTCCTCAATACTCTTGCAATGTATACAGACACTTTGTGCATTTCGTCTTTGTGGGCTTGCGCTTTTATAGCATTTTTCGCTTGTGTATGTGTTGCTTCCATTTGTGCTTTGATTGTTTCTGTCATTTTGAACTTGTGCTCTGGCTCACTAATTCATGCTGGGTCTAGGTACACTGCTTGAACCTACCATTCCTCAATTGTTCCTCCCTCCATTGCATCCTGTAGAATATGTAGTCACTTAGGTACTTGACATATAAAATATATACGTATGTATTTAAAACTCGTGTATGTGATACATGTGGACTTACAAGTACCATATGGTAGTGAGATTCACGTTGAGGTGTTGTCGACGATAAAGTTTGTGCAAATCCTCGAAATCGATCACAATCTGGTAATCGAGAATGCCAAGGAAAACCTTAGTTGGGACACACGCGGTGATTGCTCAAATGCCTTGCTTCATTGCTTTCATGATCCATCCATGCAGTTTATTCAGTTCCTACGGGCCATCCAGCAGATCCCACTGATACAAGAATGGTTTGCCATGCTCATAATTCTTTGGGACTTCATCTGACACAAAGAAATTGAAGTTTTCATCCTTTTCCTTTTGGCGGGAGGCGCCACAAGCTACAGATTTCTCACCAACACAAACATTATTCTTCAATACGTTTAAAAACTTGTCAGTTTCTGTTGATGGAGCCTTTTGATCATATGTGCTCACCATACGAGGTACTGCTGGCCTCTGGGGAGATGGAGATGCTGGCGAAGGTGATGTTGGATCAAAAGATTGTAAATCATCTACCCATTCATCGCCTTGGAGTAGTGTCCAATCATCCTCATTGACACCTTCGTGAACAGGTGATAGCATTGGCTACGCGTCCTCATTGGTAGCAACCTGCTCATGTGATTGCATCAGCTGCTCTGTGTCAACATTTGAATGTGGCAGTTGTACATCTTGGCGCGGCCGTGAGGTTTCTGGCGATGCATTATTCAGAATGATATCTCGTCAATGCCACAATATGTACTAGTTCATCGCATCATCGAAAACCTCAATCCCCTCATCAGTAGGGATGTCAATCTCGCACGACTCATCCAACACTATAAGAACTTGCACCCAGGCGTATTCTGGCAGGGGTTCCTTTGGGAACACATGACCCATTACTGCCATGCCAGTTGCGACCTCTCAAAACTTATTTTGTTTCCTTCCATAAGGTATCATGAACCTGCATGGTGTATCCACTTTTATGTCATCAACGGGATACCTCACGTTTCCAATGGGGCCAACACTACTCGGAGCAATGAATCCTGTGTGGGCAAGCTGCATGGTTGGTTCACCGTGTCATTGATTATCGGATATTGTCGGGCAGCCATTGTTTGCAGTTGCTGGTTGGCGAAGAACTCAATCAACTCCTGCTTGGCGATTTCTCTCATCTTCTCTTCAAGGTTTTTCTTTTAACGGTCGCGCTTCCTATAGCTTGCTTGGTCGTTCTGGATTGCTTTACCCCAATGCAAGGTTGATGACATCCCTCGAACATGCTTAGAGTGCTCTGCAGTTTCTCTCTGTCCGGCTTGAAAAGATCGTTCTTTTGTGCCTCGGCGAGCTGTTCCAACCTTGTGTAAATTTCATCTGTTGTTGGGTGATTGAATTTAACCTTGCCGTCGGGTGTTACTATGAGAATTCAAGCTAGTACCTAATTCCTGCTATGCTCATCTAAGCCTTCAAACAAATCTGGTAAACAAGCTATCCTCCATTCTTCTTCCTCTCTCCTCCATTTAGCGATCTTGGCTGAGTACCCTCTCCCCCCCGGTGCACCCAAGTGATGGGGGTTCTTGGCAGCTTTCATAGCCTTCTTGGTATTTTCTTCGCTCAGGGCTTTTGCTTCCGGCATGTTCTTCTGTTGTATGAACTCTTCCCACATTTTTTGAGGAATCCTATCGAAGTCTTCCCTAGCATTCTTACCTTTCTGTACATATTCTTTATTAAGGTAGACCTCTAATTCCTAAAACATCTCCCAAGGAGGTCCTCAGCAAATTTTATTGCGAATTCCTCTTGACCTTCAGGAAAAGTGAACTTTTCTTTCAATGTGGCCCGCAATACTTCTTTTGTAGTGGTAGGCACATCCTTCCAATTACTAGTTGTGATACAGGTCTGCAATTTATCCCTGACAATAGCTCCACATATATTCTAAAACCTAGCAGCTATCTCCTCAAGTAATATGGGCTCACCTTTGGCACCAAGCAATTCTATTACGAGAATACTTTTTTCAGGGATCTGGTTTTGGCTTCGTTTCCCACGTTGCTTTTTCGGATTACTAGTGGAAGCAGTTGTAGTTGAAAGTTGTGGTGCAGAGGCAACTACCTCGCCTTCATGCAGAGTAGATATCCTATGACGTCACGGCGGGGAATGCACTAAGGATTGGTCATCGTTCTATAGAGAAAACAATAGTTGGAGTTTATCATCTTCATGTGAACAACAAACGCATCACTAGCTAGTATATGAATGTGCATGTAGGTACCTAATGATCCGAGGTTGGATCGTATTCACGATCATGTCGATCTAGACGCCTGCGAGTCCTAGGTGGGCTTAGTTTGTACTTAGGTGGAGTAGAATACGACCCACAACCGTCGTCGGAATCAGAATCCTCCTCGACGGATTTAGCATTGTTGTCATTGTTGTCCATCGCTCTTAATATACAAAATTGTAATAATTGCAATTAAAAATTATTCATGAATTTATGCATATCAATACATATTTGTACACCAAACTTTTCCTTTCACAATTCAAACATATTTATTATTCATGAATTTTTGCATATCAACAAATATTTGTACACCAAACTTTTCCTTTCACAATTCAAACATATTTATTATTCATGAATTTCTGCATATCAATACATTTTTGTACACCAAACTTTTCCTTTCACAATTCAAACATATTTATTATTCATGAATTTCTGCATATCAACAAATATTTGTACACCAAACATTTCCTTTCAAAATTCAAACATATTTATTATTCATGAATTTCTGCATATCAATACATATTTGTACACCAAACTCTTCATTTCACAACTTATACAATTCTATTACTCATGAAAATTGCAATCCATAAATATTTAAACACAACATTTATTATTACATTTTCTTTGGCATTGTTCTCATTTATCAACTTATTTTATTTGGATGAGAAAAAACCAACCGAGGTCCTTGGGCGTGGGGGAGGGCCGGTAGTGGTGCGGCGGCCTCGGGGAGGGTCGGCGCGGCAATGGTCGGGGAGGAGGCGTGGCTTGGGGAGGAGTGGCGTCATGGCATCACGTCATGGCGGGGAGGAGGGAGGCGCAACGGGTCAGGGAGAAGCGGCGGCCACGAGAGGCGTCTGTTGCAAAACTGCTGGGAGTTAGAAAATATTAAAACAATTTTGAGATAGTGTAACAGTACATCTTTCCCAACTATATGCAAGTCATAATCACCCTATGACTCATGAGGTGTTTCAACCTATAGTTACAAGTGAACTAACTATTCATTCTCATTTGTGTTATGTATAAAATTATATTTTTTACATTCACTAAATAATATTTATGTTCATGTGTAAAAGCTTGAAATGATTTTGAAATCATTTATCAAGTATTTCAATTGGTTGAAAAAAATAAAAAAACCTAAGTGCTGGCGGGCGCCAAGGAGGCCCGCCGCCAGGGCTCAAAAATTTTCAACTCCTGGCGGTTTTGCAACACACGCCGTCAGGCTGCCGGATTCATTCCGCCACGCGCGTCCCTTGCCTTCTCTCCTTGTCTGCCACCGCAGCTGGTCCACCTCTTCCTTGGCTACCACCACACCACCTCCCCTCCCCGCCTGACCAAGACTCTGCCGCGTCCTCCCTGACCACCGTCCTCCTCCGCGGCTGCTATGACGCTGCCTCCCCTCCATGACCGATCGAGACTGCACCGTGTCCTCCACCGAGCGCCGTCCTCCTCCTCACGTCCGGTTGATGTTGTTTTCCCAATTTTTTCCATTTCGTTTAAGTGGATCTGAATATTTGATTGAAATTCTATCCACATATATGTGGTTATGTATATAAATTTTTTCTTACATTGCAATTGCTATAGATTGATTTTTATGAATTTTACTTACATTGCAATTGTTATAAATTGATTTATATGAATTTTACTTACATTGCAATTGCTATAAGTTGACAGTGGGTCTTGTGGTGTAAACGTTGACATGTATATGTTGTTCAACTAAGTTTTGCATTATTGTTTCTAAATTATTTTCTTCCACTATTTTTTTCAAATAGACAGTGTAAATTTTGTTTAGATAGGGATTGTGTTAGAAATTAAAAGTTGTTACCTTTTACCATTTTTATTCCATGCAATTGTGAAATGATAATAAATATGTTATGATTAGTTATAACAATGTTCATGAGATCTAAACCAACAATTATAAATTTCTTCCATCATTTTGGATAATCTTTTGGATAATCTTTTATTCTGAGCATTTTGTAATTTCTTTGTGGATAGTTTGGGCAAATTATGGCAAGTGGAAGTTCTTTTCCCTGTGGTGGTGGTGGTCGTGGAGGTGGCTGCCGTGGAGGTGGCAGGGGACATTTTGGGCACGATGACACTCGCGCTAGTCAGTTAGGACTTCACTTCCATGGCCCCATTGACTTGCCATTCAGTGATCGAAGCAGAGGAACAATTCCTGACATAGTAATATTCTTTTCTTATTTTAATTGATTTTGTTACTACATATGAATAAATTCTAAATTTATTTCAATGCAGCTTATCAATTATATAAGATGGCTTAAAGTTGTTGTTGAAGCTTTAGGTAATACTTCTCCTGTGGTTCAAACCGAAGACATAGTATGTGGACCAAATATGAAAAGAGCGCATCTCTCTTTTCAAGTACTTGTTCGACATCCAGATTTCACCTTGTTGTCACCGGGACAGGCCATCCCGATGGTTTCAATTGCTACATGGGGTAGCACAGCACCATCTAGGGTAAGACAATCGTGGAGGCCTGCCTACAGGAGCTTGCATATCATGGGTACTCCATACGAGACTTTTCATATTTTTGAATTAGATGGCTCAACGAGGGAGAAAACAATGTGATTGTGACTACTGAGAGGCTTTCTCGGCTTCATGACATAGTATGGAACATACTTGTAAATCATTCTTTTTTAACTTTAGTAGTGTTACATCTTTTAAATTTCATCATGTTCTAATCATCTTTTGTAGGATATAAATGGTACTACCATTGCCGAAGTGAGCCTTCGTGCGATTCTGGATCAAGTCATGAAAATGTTTCATTTGACTTACATGGATGGACACCTGATGTTCACCCCAGATTTGAAGTTTCAGGCTCAACTCACTTTCTACAGGCCAAGTTAACGTCTCCAATGTTCTCTGTTTATAGTAGTGTATGTGGTCATCCATGTGAAGCGAAGGAGAGTGCACTCATCCATGCTCTAACTTATTTTGATGAAGTTCTTGGCTGGACCATTGGAGACCTTAACTATATTCTATATCTAAGGAGGCGAGCCGGAGTATGAAATATGTAACATGGATGGTTGTACCATTACCCTTTTCTTATGCATTTGAACTTTCTCTCTAGGACCATTAATTATTGATGTAATTACTTGCACTATTTCCAACAAGGCGATCATCATCAGAATCAAGAGCCCTTGCCATCTCATATGCCTTCGAATCATTCATAATTTCAATGCTACTAGAGCCATGAAATCCATCTCCGCAGTGCACTTGCGCAGCAACAGGGGGCACATCCACATTGTCAGGAATGTCTCCTGCAACACAAGTAGAAAAATGAGGAAAGAATGAAAAAAATGGACATAAAGAAGGGGGTAAGCTCCCAATAACCATAAGGATAAGACACTTACTTGAATGATTCCGTGTCAAAGGGATCTCATAAACAGGATCTGCCACAACATCATGAGTCTGACAAGCATCTCCAACAAGCTCATTAGGGGCAGATTGAGTATTGGGAACTGTAGGTGCAATCTCCACATCCATATCAGGTTCCAGGATGGGAGGGTCGAAGTGTGCCTGCTGACCCATTGGTGGGGAAAACCCATGAGGGATGGGATCAACTAACACCCAACGCACAACCACATCCAAACTTTGGAACTGGCACTTCATGGCCGATCTCACATAGTTCTCCCACTGGTCTGCACACCCAATTGGGATCATCTTCCTTAGATGTTGTGAGGGGAATCTAGGTGAAGTATACCCTTCACTGCGATGCCATCATCTCCATGTCAATGTAGCTCCTCCCGAGACCTTACAACCAACTCACTAAATGAAGTCTTCTCATTGAATAACACAGGCACGCTTTGCATCTCAACAAACTCAACATATCCATAGTGATCTCTTTCCACGGTGCCTCCATGATATATGCTCACTACGTTGTTCATCTAGTTCATACACCTAAGGACGCACAATATATACTAAGTACAAGGTCTCTAGTATGTAATAACTAACAAAATAGAAACTATCAATTCACTGCTAACTACTAAGTACTATAACTAACTATGTCAAGTAACTATCTAACTAACTATGTAAATAAATATATAACTATTTAACTAACTATCTTACTAACTATATAACTATGTAACTAACTATATATCTAACTATGTAAAGTATCCATCAATCAACTTATGAATCTAAATATCTTTCTACCTATCTAAATCACTACCTAAGTAACTATCTACCTAAGTATCCATCTATCTAACTATCTATCTAAATATCTATGTACCTATGTAAATCACTATTACACTAACTAACTATTGTTAACTAAGAAGAAAATTAACAAAGTAATGTACCTTGCTCGAGTGGAGAGGAGGCGCACCCAGTGCAGGGGATAGGGTGGCGCAGAGGCGGGGTAGGGCGGTGGCGCCCGGCGCCCAATGGGCAACGGCGGTCACGCCCTACGCGGGGGCAACCTGGGGCGAGCAGGGATCGGCGGCTGGGCGGGGAACGGGCAACGGCGGCCGCGCCCTGCGCGGGGGCGACCAGGGGTGGGGAGCGATCGGCAGCCGGGCGGGGAGGAGCGGCGGGCGGGCGGGGAGTCGAATGAGAGAAAGTTCAGATACAAAACCTAACTTGGTTGTGTAAGCTACCTTGGCGCCGTAGATCTTGGCGCCGTGCTCGGTGCCAAGATCTACAGTGCCAAGCTCGGCGCCAAAATCTACAGCATCGTGCTGCCTGCCAGGTCAGCGTCCATGCTGCCAACGTGGCCCCGACTTAGGCGCCAAACTCTTTGGCGCTGAGACTTGTAAGCTCATCGCCACCAACGATGGCGCTGAACTAAGGGTTCATATTTTGAAAGCATACCTCCAGGGGTATATTTGTGAAAAATTTTTAGAAAAAGGGCTAGAAAATAAAAAATTCGGTGTGCATGCGCGCTCGCGCATGCATGTGGTAAAGGAACAACAAGCTCGGGGGCTGCAAGCATGCATGTTTCGGTGGGCTGCCAGTGAATTCGTGGCCTGCGCTCTAGGCTGTGCGATTCCACAGCTTCCGATCGCATGGAAGGTCGATAGGGATGCCCGCTCCAAGTCAAGCGCTACGGCTCCCGGTCACACGCTAGGCCAGGGTCATGGTCATACGGTAGTCACAGACAGAAATGCTCCGGTCCGCCCATGCAGAGGAAATCGATGCGCCGACCACCTCCTCCACCCTTCTCCCGCTGTGGGTGGGGTGTGCTATTTTTTAAGTAATGGTTGCTTTATTTTTCTTGACCGGCCATTGTGCAATAGTAAACACAAGTTAGAAAATATTCCTTTTCTTGATCAACCCACCATAATTTTTCTACCATAGTAAACAAGCTAGAAAGATCGGATTTTATGGTGTAGCATTTTTTTTCTTTTGTCTATATTTAATATGGGTCATGCATGTGAGAATCCTTGTGATTGGGCCATGGTCTATGCTATTATTTTAGGAAATGAAAACTGAAATGGACGACTTTTGCAAGAAGGCAAAGTGCGTGAGCCACGCGCTAGCAAGAATCCCACATGGGACAAAGGAGGTGGAGCACGATGGTTGAGAGATATGGGAGCTTGTGCTTTAAAGACACCAAGAGAGAACGGTGTACACATGAGGAAGAGAAAGTAGAAAAATTGGTGTTGTGGTGACAGGTGCAAATTGGGTTGCGCCGATATTCTACATGAAATGGAAACAGAAAGTGGATGGCAAATGAGGAATTTTTTATTTTTATATTTTTTTCGATTTTGCAGAAATATATAGTCAAATAAAAAATTTGCAGGATTTTTTTTATTTTTATATTTATTTGAAGCTTGGTTTAGTGTTACATAGTTGTTTATTTATTGAGTTGAAGTCGTCATTGTAGTTAACTGATATATATTGCTGAGATTAATTTGGATTGCCCGTTTCATGTTTGTTGGCAGGCATGACGGATAGTTTAAATTTTTAAGTGTTCTATGGGCCGGGGGAGGTTAGATATGGTCCAGAAGGGGTAGATTTGAGTGGATTTCCCTATTTCACCAAGTGTGTTCTAAGAGCAAGAGAGAGAACTTGGGGGGCATTTGCAGGTGGCTTTGTAGGGACCTTGGTGTTGATAGAGATCAAGTGGATGTGTTTGTGAGGGTTGTAGTAAAAAGACGGCCCGACATAAATTTTTGGAGTTGCTTCTGCTTGAAGGAACTTTGAGCTACCGGACTTACATAAATGGTTGCACGAGAAAAGGTTTACCAATCATATGGTATGTTCAACTGTTCATGAAGGGTGGATCTAGCAGTCATATTGAAGAAGAAGTAGGAGGTGATGAAGTTGAAGCGGAAGAAGATGTGCAGAGTACTGAGGGTGGAAACGAAGAACTTGATTATGATGAACAAGAAGGGGGAGATGCAGAGAATGATGTTGCATCCCGCGCACCAAATGGGGAGGCTGATGAGGGGGAAGAAATTCCTAAGTTAGTAGAGCAGCTGGGATGGAAGGAGAGGAGGCCAATGATGCCGTGGATGATGACTCATTCGATGAGCAAGATGCTTATCCTGTACCGCGAAATTGGTTAAATTATGACCATTCCACCCTACAGGTCAATAATGGGGAAAATATTCCTTGGGATTATAGGAAGAATGAGGTATGCGTGGGGGCTTTGTACCAAAGTGGGGATGAAGTGAAGGTGGCTATTAAGAGATGGTCCACTTTGTCTTTGCAGCATCCGTTCAGGGTAGCCCGAAGGTGCATGCATACAAGGGGAAATGGAAGGATTACTGAGATGTGACTAGAGCGGTTGAGCACGAATGCTTGCTGGCTGAATTGGAAGGAACACACCGCAACCTCACTGCTAATTTTGTTGCTCAATACATTTATCCTCAGATAATGCAGAATCCTAGCTTCAAGCCCAAGTCCATTGTTTGTGCCATAGAGGAGAAGTTCAAGTACAAGATCAGCTACAGCAAAGCTTACTGGGAGAAGTAGAAGGCGCTGGAGATGAAGTGGGGTACGTTCAAAGCATCCTATGATAACCTCCCTGTTCTGTTGCACACCATTTGCCAAAGAAATCCTGGAAGCTTCTACGACTTGAAAACCTATCCGTGTGTTCAGTTTCCAGGGAAACAGGTCCTGCAGCGGTCATTCCTCACGTTGGGTCCTTGCATTCAGGCTTTCCGGCTATGTCGACTAGTCATTTGCATTGATGGCACATTTCTGACTGGAAGGTATAACGGAACAATATTGACAGCTTTTGGATCCGATGGCAACAATCAGGTGTTGCCACTTGGGCTCGCATTTGTGAAGAAGGAGTCTGGAGATAGCTGGTATTGGTTCCTCGAGAGGGTGAAGAACATGATTGTGAAGGACATCGTGGGGGTTTGTCTCATTCATGATCAGCACAAAGGCATTATGCAAATAATCATAGACCTACAGAATGGAAGTCAGGAGCATTTCGGGGCGTCGATATGGCCGGACTTGAAGAGTAGGTGGCACATGAGGCATATGGGTGCGAACTTTCATATGCAATTCAAGAACAAGACCCTTATGAAATTGTTGAAGCGCCTGTGCAGCCAGAATCAGGAGAAGAAGTTCAACCTACTGTGGAAGAAACTTGAGGACCTCACAAATAAACAATGCGAGGAACTAGCAAAGAGGTCGGTCAATAGTGAGGCCGACCACCCTGTGTCTCTGGAGGACGTCAGGCTCGACGGTCCAAATGTCAGGCACAGACGGGGACGATCCATCAAGAGGTTCTCACAGAGGATTGAGAATGAACCGAAGGAAAAGTGGTCATTACTCTTTCATAACGGAGGTGCACGGTGGGGTATAATGATAGAGTACATGGAGGGTGCGATTAAGAAAGCTCATTTGCATCGTGCGAAAGAAGTGGGAGCCGTGGAACGCCGGTTCGAAGTTGTTTGCAGGGACAAAGTTCGAATGGGCGGGAGGCGCCAGAAACACACACATGAGTGCATCATCAGCAATGAAGGTTGTGTTTGCTCTTGTCACAAGCCAAGGTTTCTTCACAGGCCTTGCACCCATTGTCACACCCGATTTTAAGGACAAAATCGAATGCATTAAATACATGTGCGCCAGGATCAAGTTACACACATGTACGACAATAGTGAATAACAAAGACAGTGCTAAATCGAATAAAGAGAGTATTAACCATTATTACATGATCGAATGTCTCAAATAAACCACAAAGTCTAATTATTACGCAGCGGAACTCCAAAGACGACGACGACTCCACAGGCAGCTGACTGAAGAAACGTACGCCTAGAACTCCTCAAAGTCGTGTAGGTACTCCTCTTCCCAATTAACTTGGTCTGAACAGCGGTTTTGCAAGGGTGAGTACACTTATGGTTGGTACTCAACAAGTCGTGGGAAGTAGTGTAGTGTAAGGCTAATTCAAGGTATGGCTAAGGCATAATTAGCATTCGCTTTTAATTAAGTTGGTCAAGTTTTATTAGCAATTAACTACGTATAAGTTCATACCACCCGAAATTAAACATGAACATAAATAAAGTAAACAACATATGCATGAAATGATAACAAGTTAAATCAATCTTCCGATAATATTATCATGTGAGGGTCCAGGCCGCTCTTAACCGTGAGCACGGCTGATCGATCAGTTTAACACTCTGCAGAGGTGGCACATCTTTACCCACAAGTCGCGTAAAAGTTCAAAAGAACTTTGGACCCAACCATGCGGTGTTTGCAAGGCACCATACCACACTTTCGAGGTGTGATTGCATAGGGACGCTACGAGGCCTTTACAAAGATTCGCTAGCAATGTGGTAACCCGCTAAGGTTTCAGGTCGAAGCGAAACATAGCAGTCCCCTAGAGGGCATAGTGTCTTAGCCAATCCCACTTCCCAAGAGAGCGAGTGCTATATCCCATCAACGCCTCCCCTCTTGCCCTTTCGGTAAGATTACCCCAAACTAGAGTTTCTAATTATTCAGCCAAGACCAGAGCCATTTAGTCTTGTGGTAGCACTGTTTTCCTGGGTGGTTCTCCATGTTCCGATTAACAAATAATGATCTTGTCTTAATGAAAGGTATAACAGAAGTAAAGCAAGATTAAGCATTGTGTGTAGTTAAACCACCGTGTACCAAGTAAGCACTAAGCATGAGCTACCCAACATAAAGTAAACCGGTTGGTCAAGGCAAAGGTGAATCAATCTAGGCGAACCTTAATTGGGACCCATCAATTTAATCTTAATATGTGCATAGCATAAATGTTGAGTACGAGAAAGTAAAGGTGTATAGGACAAAAAGGTAGTGATCAAGGACATGACTTGCCTTCTTGGCCTTGCTCCTGCTGTTCGTACTCCTTGAAGGCTTGATCTGCAACTCCCTCGAACTGCGGGGCGTCTACACGCGTCACACGAGCACATACAAGCAAACATGGGCAAAAAGTAAGAAAACAGTACACCAAACATAGTTAAACAGAGAAAACAAGCTTGAAAAGTTGATCTACGCTTTAAAAAGAACACGTGGATATAAAGAACGCGAAAAACGGAGTTAAGATGCAAAAGATATGATTAAAACAAGATCCAGGGACTTTTCTGTGAGAAAAACAAAACTTTTAGGGCCTATCCGCGAAAACCGAGGGCTTATACGTAATTATGCATATAAACCGAAGGTCTGACGCGTAAAAATCTCAAATCCGGACGGCGGGTTGATTTCTGGAAAGCTCAAGGGTTAAACCGAAAAGTGCGAGGGCGGATCTGTAAATATTTTTCAACGCGATCTGGACCGCGGGTTGATTTGCGGAAAAGACGGGGGCTTAAGAGCAAAAGCGGCACGGCGCGGCATAGTTGACCGGTACGCGACCGGATTGACTTGCCGTGAGCCGTCGGATCACGGTTGCGGTCGTCGATGACTCGCGGCGGCGGCGGGAAAAGAGACGGCCGGCGGCGGCGCGCGACGGCGAGCGGCGGCGGGTCGCCGGAGTTGGCTGAAACGGCGCTCCGGGGCACGGTTTAACACGCGGGTTGCACCAGAAGAGAGAGGGGAACACGACGAACTCATTTTGGGGGTTCTTGTCGACCGGAGCTCACCGGAGGCGGCGCTTGACGGCGGGGAAGCGGCGGCGGCGCTTGGAGTTCGGCCGCTAGGATTTGGGCTTCGGGTGCGGGTGCTTGAGGCCGGGAGGAGGCGGCGGCTTATATAGGGCTTGGAGATAGAGGCGCCCCGGGTTTAAACTCCCCGAAGGAGTCGGAGCGGAGGCGGACGGCTGCGGATCCGGCGGCGGCCGTTGCGGAGTCGGACTCCCGGCCGGATACGGCCGGAGGAGGAAGAAACCGGGTGGCGGGCCGGCGCAACTTCGTGGGCCGACACGCGTTCGTGGGCTGCGCGGGTCGGGCGAGCGGCAGGCCGGGGCGGAGCGATGGGCCGGCGCGCGTTTCGCGGGCCGCGGAGGAGCGGACGGGTGGAGCAGGCCGAGCGGAGCTGAGCCGGCAGAAGAGGAAATGGAGGAGGCCGGCGGGGAGCTTCGCGGGCCCGAGAAGAGAGCGAGCTGGGCCGGCCAGGAGAAAAAGAGAAGGGGCCGGCGGAGCTGTTGCGGGCCGGAGGAAGAAAAAGAAAGAAGGCCGGTGGCTGGCCGAAAGAAGAAAGGGGAAAGGGAAGGAGAAGAAGGTTTCGGCCCAGGGGAAAGAAGAAGAAAAGGAAAAGAAAGAAGAAAAAGGGAAAAGGGTTTTGGAAATTTGAATTTAAATTTGGAAATTCAAAATTTGAATCAAACTCAAGCAATGAAAATAAATGCACCAGCATGAATGCACAAATAATTCCTATGATGAATTAATTAAATTAAAGAAAATGAATTTAAATGCCTAGAATTTAAATGACACCCTAATTTGAGCAAATTTTAATGAATTTAAATTATTCAAAATTTTGGGTGTTACACCCATGTCATTGCTGCATGCATCGAGGCGGGGGGCTTCAACCCCGTCGTTTCGTGCCGCACTATTTCCTGAAAGAAACCATATGGCAAACTTGGAGAAACGAGATTTATGGATATCGTTTACTAGGAGATTTTGTCAACAATCCTGGGAATGCCGCCCGCTACATTCCTGACCCTGATCTAGAAATGTTCCAAGGGGTCGGGCGACATGGGAATAGACGTATCCGTAACGACATGGATCAATCTGAACAGGTCCTAATGTCCGACTCTACTCCAACTGCCATGAAGCCGGTAACACCTACAAGAACTTCCCGGCAACGACGTATGGAAGTGCGAGCACCCAAGCTGCATCTAATAACTTGTAATGCAATGTAATGTTTATCTTAAGTTGTGTTATTGTAACTTAAGTTGTGGCCCTAATATAATGTTTATTTGTTGCTCTGGTCGAAATGTAATGTAATGTAATATTTATCATGGACGCTTTTATTTGTAATAACTCATATGTTGTGTATTTTATTTCTCTTACATCTTCAAGTTTTTATTTTTTCATTACTTGTGGTACAGGTATGGCGCACCCAGTTCCACAGAGGTACCAGACCCCTGAGTTACTTGACCCTACCTTGGACGGCCAGCACAGGTCGTGCATGTCAGCCATACAAGGTTTGACTCTCGGCACATTTCGGGCACGTAACCCACTCTCGACCATGCCGATCGATGCACGTTGGATCCCCAGGTATATCGTACTTAGTAGAACTTGTGTGTTAAGTTCAACGATTAATTTGTTTAAACTAATTAATTTTTTGCATGATACAGGTTACGTGCGGCGGGCCTTCTCCCTGTAGCTAGGTTAGTGGAGGGTGACATAGTTGATAGTGCTGCACAACACGGTGAGCGGTCCACACGGTTCCAGTTTGACATGTCGCTGCTACAGCTCTGCTGAACCGGTGGCGGTCGGAGACGCACACCTTCCACCTCTCGGTTGGTGAGATGACCCCCACACTGGAGGACGTCTCCATGCTACTTGGCCTTCCACTTGCAGGGCCCGCCGTAGCCACGATGGACATCCCACCTACCTGGCATGATGAGTTCCTAGGTAGGTTTGCGGACGTTCACTGCGTAGATGGTGCCCCGCCGTACCGCACTTTTAGCTCCACACTCGGGCCCACGAAGGCATGGCTCCAGCAGTTTAGTGTGAGTATTCAATTACCTGCATGTCCAATTAATTTTTTGTAACTTCTTCATAATTTTGAACCTAGTTTGGAATTTGTTTGCAGGCCGAGTACTTGAGAGCCGACACCGACGATGCCACAGTAGCACGACACTTGGTGGCGTACCTGTTGTGGCTCTTCAGCTGGATCTTGTTGTGCACGTCGTAGGGGAACTCGGTGCCCAAGCACCTTCTTCCTTACGCAAGGGCCATTGCGGAGGCCCCGCTCGACGAGGTTCCCCAGTACAGTTAGGGTTCAGCTGTATTGGCAGCCACCTATAGGGGTCTTTGCACGGGCTGCTGCAAGGTAATTTCGGCGGAGCCAATCTTCCTTGGCTGCCCGTTGCTACTTTAGCTATGGTCGTACGAGCGATTCCGGATAGGGCGACCCCGTATTGACATGTCCCCCTACCCCGAGGTTTTCGACGACAACAACGTTGACAGGCCCACGTTGCGGTCGTTGTGGTGCCTGAGGAAGGTATGGTTCTTCAACTACAATTATTCGATTCGTATTACAATTATTTGAAGTCATAAATGCCAAATTGTGATTTTATTTGTTGCAGGGAATATGGGTGGGGGTGCAGACGAAGAAGTCATACCCGGACTTCATCGGTCTGTTCGACGCTCTTGTCGATACTGATGTGAGGTGGAGACCCTACACCTTCGAGGAGGTGCAGGCTCGTGCCCCGCATGGCCTCTCTTCACTGTGCCATCAGAACATGGAGTACTACAGGATGACGAGGCCACTAGTCTACGACATCCACGTCGAGGACTACGCGGTTCACCGTGTGATGAGGCAGTTCGGCCTGTACCAGCACTCCCCACTTCCGGTTACGTCTGTTGTCCTGACCGCCATTCATAGGTACACCCCCAGCCTTTTGATCATTTTGCAATATGAATTTTTCATTTATGTAACTTGTGCAACGATGGTTCTATTAGGGCTAGCCGTCAGGGTGGTGGTGGTGGTGGGCCTGGAGTCCAATGGGCTCCGAGAATGGTTCAGTGGGTCAACATGTGGATGACCGCACTAGGTGAGGTGGTGCAGGAGGCCCGTGCACACGATGACGACACTTTCGCAGTGTACCTTCAGTGGTTCTTACCGAGGATCAGGACGCGAGTCACGTATGTTCCGAGGGAACCACCAACGGAGACCGCACCAGTCACGCAGACGTACCCGTGCTCGAGAGACATCAACTTCGACTACGCGGTAAGCTACTGTATTATTTTTGTTACTCAACTTGCATCATTTGGTGTGACTAACTTGAACCATTTTCTCTTCCCAAAAGTACGACGTTATTGCTGAGGTAGCCACAGAGCTGACGCATGGCATCGACCACTACGACGACATGACTGCTCATCAGCACCGGATGTTGTACAGGAGGGCCCGGTACGCCTGCAGTAGGTTCATGAGGGCCGTCAGCTGCCGTGGCGGTCACAGGACGTCGAACTTCCACCACGGGCGGCCTACCCCCGTTCGTTCTCTCCAGCTCCTACTCAGCAGGTTAGTATGTCCTCTCAACCGCATGTTCGTCCGCCACCGGCCGGGACGTCCTACGCCACACCAGCACCACCACCGTCTTGGTATGCCACACCCAGTCCGTCCATCGTTCCGCAAAACATCTTGCCGCCAGCCACATAGATGCATGCCGGTTAAACTGGAGCGTGCTCCTCGTGGCCCTCTTCAGCTGCACCAGGCATAGAGATACGAACAGCAAGTGCATGATGAATACATTTTTTCTATTCCTTTTTAATTACGCAACAGAGCTAACAAAACCATTTCCTTTGTTGCATAACAGGGTTCACAAACTGCGGATGGGTTTCGGAGGACTCCATCGATGAGGAATAGAGGTCCAGCGGCCACACTTGGATCGACAACCTTTTCAGAGTCGAGCCTAACATGATCGGTCCCTCCCAGTTGCCTGACGCCCCGCAGGGTCCTCCACCGGGCGCGACCCAGTACCTCGCGACACCACCTGCGACAACACCACCAGCGGTGGCATTGGGACGACGTCCGACTCACGACGTTGGCCCGGCGGAGCCGTTGACGTACGACCAGCAGTAGACCAGAGCAGCGCAGCGGGCAGTGAGGTGTGGTCGTGGTGCCGGTGAGCCTCGTTTCAAGCGAGGACGCATTTAGTGCGTAGGATGACTTGTATCTTTTATGATGTGTACGATTGTGTAACGAACGATGTGTGCTCATTCGTGGACTGCTCTATCTAGATCAGAAGTTTAATGCGTTTCAATGATTCCGTGTGTTCACTATACATGTCTAAACAATTTCAAAATAATTATTAAAACTATATAATTGAAATAATTGATCAAAAGGAAGGACAAATATGTGGCAAATAACGGAGTATATGATCTAAGGACAACACAATGAAAGGTCCAATAGTACGCAACATTATCCATGAATAAACCATGAAACTAGCCAATAATAGAGACTACTGAGTACAACGAGGCCACTTTTCCTTCCTTAGGGCATCGGGATTCTCCTCGATCGCTGCTTTCGCTTGCCATGCATGCTCAAGCTTCCCCTCCCTCTCCTCCCTCTCTGCAGCAACACAGCTCCTTTCCTTCTCTTCCTTGTGCTCCTTCTCTGCAGCCTCCCCTCTGAGTCTCTTCTCCATCCTCTCCTTGTTCTCTGCCGCCTACCGCAACATGTACTGCATCTCCTCCTTGTCTTCAGGCTTAATCTCAGTGCCAATCCACTGCTCAAAATCACAGAGCGGTGGAGCGGTCTGCAACAAATGCAATTGTTACAAAATAAAAAAAATCATACAAGATGTCATATGACACGAAATAATTATTACAGAACATCAATTCCTCACCATCTTGTTAATGCGGCGGTGACGAAGCGTAGGCTCAAACTGAAAGTTTGAACACATTCAGTACCTCTGCTTGTACGTGTCCTCTGCATCGGACTTTGCTACCTTGCAAGGATTGCCGGAAAAGCTCATGGGCACTGGAACACCACTAGGCAGAGGCAAAAGGTCGAAGGCATTTCCGGTCAACAGAACACCACTCCACCTTTACCATTTTTGTTGTAAAAACCGAAAGCAACTAACATTAAACCATACGACTAGCAATTAACATAATAACGTGTACTGAGATTACCTTGGTTTCCTAGCTTTTCCACGCCTTGGCATCCTACGGTTGTATAATATAAATATTAAAATTGCATCAAACTATACTGCGCTAGATTTACTATGAACTAAATACTGAATCTACTATACTAACTAATATAGATTTTTGTACATCTAAAACCAGCAGATATTTCTAAATTTACTATACTACGAGATTAAAAAACATACCTGTTGACGATAGCTTCTTCCTCTTCTTTCCTCTCTTTCTTTCTCTTTCCTTCATTCTTTCCATACTTTCCTCTCTTTCTTTTCTTCCTTCTTTCCCTCTCTGGTTCCCCTTCCCCTCCCTGTAAACCGAGCGAGCACGGCACTGGATTAAATAGGGTGAACCCCCGCCGGTTCATCCGGCGGCAAGGGACCTTACCGCCATTTCAACCGGCGGGGGTACCTTGATCCGCGCGCGCACTACTTTGGCGGCAACGGTAAGGTGGTGAGGGCCTTACCGCCGGTTGAAACGGCGGTAGGGCTCTCCCGCATGCTGAAATGGCGGCAAGGACCGGCGTAGGGGTTGTCAGGCCCCTACCGCCAGTTCAACCAGCGGCAAGGGCCATACCGCCAATTCAGCCAGCGGTATAAGCCCATTTTTGCAAATTTTTGATTCAACTATATATTTGTGCAAAATCGAAAAAAAATAATATAAAAATAAAAAAATTGCAAACGAGATACGGCACCCGGTCACGTGCTACGGCTCCCCGGTACGTCAAGCGTTAGGGGTTGTGGTCATCTGGTAGTTGCAGGAAGAAATGGTCCGATCCATTCGCGCGGAGGAAATCGACGTGCCGACCACCCCATCTGCCCTGCTCTTGCTGTGTGCGCGGTGCGCTGTTTTTTCTGTGGGCCATCACTACTTTCTTTATCTAAGCCGGCCCATCACATGTTCTCCCACAGCAAACATAAGCTAGGGAACTTTTCTTTTTCTGGGCTTGGTCCACCATTATTTTTCTGCCATAGTAAACAAGCTAGAAAGATCGCTTTTCATGTTGTAGCATTTTATTTTCTTTTGGCCATATTTAGTATGGGTCTCACATGTGGGAATCCATGTAGTTTGGCCCAGATCTATACCATTATGTTTAGAAATGAAAATTGAAATGGACGACATACAACAAGGCAAAGTGCGTGAGCCACGTCCCATGAGAGAGAGGAGGTGGAGCACGGTGGTGGAGAGACATGGGGGCTCAGGGTTTAAAGACAAGAGAAGAGAAGAGAGAACGGTACGGTGTGATATGGGAGGAAAAGAGGGAGACACATAAATTGGTGTTCGGTTATTCCTATGTTCGTTCGGCATTATTTTGTGGCTCTCGCTCATACTTCTACACCAAAAGCTGCTTCTTCACTTTCACTCAATACTTAATATTCCGAACTGGCAGACAAAGCAAAGCTGGCTAGCCATCACGTCTGCTTTATACTTTTGTGAAATTAAAGCTGCTTGTTCCGTTCACTGGATGTATATTCCGAACTGCCAGGCGAAGCAAAGCTAACCAGCGCCGGCATGCCCCCACACGGCCTCTATATAAGGCATGCGCATCACACATGCATATCACCACAGCGAGCAGCGCACACAGTCATCCTTTGCAGAGCTAGCACTAGCAGTGATGTCGATGATGATGAGCTCCTACACCCTCCCGAGCCTGGTGCCGGCGGCGCCACCGCGGGCGCCGGAAAAGTTGTTCTCTCCCGCCGCACTGCAGCTCCGCAAACAGCGAGCAGCAGCGGTGGCATCGCCAGGCGCGGCTCTCCCTTGGGCCCCATGGAAGCTGCCCCGGGCTCTTCGCTTGGCGTGCCATGCGCAGCCGCACACTTACGACATCCCACCGAGTGGTAAGCTTTAGCTCAATGAACTTCATTTTACCGATCGTTTTTTAGGTCGTTTTAGCATATTATATATTCATAGTTTTTATTATGTGTTTAAACATAATGTATAAATAGACAAATAGTAAAAGCTATGAACTTACAAATGTTAAAATGATCTATAATTTAGAACAGATAAAGTGTACCCAGTAGCATGGTAAATAAAATAACTTCTTACTTGGAATTTTGGAAAGCCCTGGTGACCCCTAAGGTGGGGCAACACGGCCACTGGAAGATCAACGATGACGACGACCGCATCACCCTCGAGTTCAACGTGGGAGACAAGACGGAGGAGGGTAATCTGGAGGTCGCAACGACCAAGGACCAGGCGCTCCTGGTCATCAGGTACACGGGCGACAGAAGCGACGACAGCCCGGCGACCTCGCTGGACGCCCGCCTGCTGATGCCTCCAGGCTGCAACAAGGTGATGAAGGCGGAGATCCTCCCTAACGGCTGGCTCGAGGTCATCATCGCCAAGCCGAAGCAAGAGCCCGTCAACATAAAAGTCACCAAGCAAAACAAAATAGACTCATAATCAGCGACGGTCGTTGGAACACCATCTCCGATCAAGAAATAGAGAGATGTTCTCTGCTCAACTGTTAATGTAGTAATGTACGGACAAGCAGTATGCACATGTAGCTTGTACTGTCATAACAATTAAGCAATAAACAAATAATCTTGTCAATCTCTGATGTCTGATCAGACATCTCCTGTGCCTACCTCATTGTGATTCAATTGATCAAGTCACTCTAAGATTCAAAATTTGTCATGCAAAACAAGATATTTTGGCATTTGGATCAGGTAAGTGTTGTTAGAGATATAGTGCTAACCAATGTAATCATATTGTATACGTACATATCCTGGATACACGGCTGTTAGTTAGTTAGTTGTAGCATATTAGATTTCTGTTGTAACTTGTAGAGATATCAGCCGAGTCTATCCAGGATTGTGCCGTTCCTTGTATGCCACGTGTGGGGGCTATTCCCTGCATCATATAAACAGAGATGCGGCCCCCAATAGGGGTTCAACGCTTCCTAACCAGCTTTCAAGTGTGACCCATCTAAAGAACAAGTCACACTAATAAGATTCAAAAAAATGTATGTGTATAAGCTTACAAAAGTAGAAAGCCTACCTTCTCGAGAAGCTACTCTAACAAATATTATTCTGAAATTTGGATAAAGTTATCATTCGAAAGTTATATTCATAAATTGTCTCAAGAAGTTATTATGTGCAAAAGCTATGTGCAATATTATCTTGACGGTATTGTCGTGGGAAGTTACAGTACTAGAAAGCCATGATTAAGAAGTTATGGGGGAGAAGTTATACGTAATATTTGTGTACCAAGCTTACCTAACAATATTTTTTGTGAACAGTTGTGCTGAAAAGATATCATGAGAAGTTTGCACAAAAATGTTATTTGTATAAGTATTTTATAAAAAAAAGATTGCTGCAGAAAATGAATCTTTTTTTAACAAGAAAAGAATGGGGCCATCGAGAATAGGCACTGGGAGCCTCCCCTCTCTCTCTTCAATGCAGTCCTTGGAACTAAATGCGCTTTGCCGAAAGAGCGCTTGTCAACATCTCCACCATCCTCCAACATTATCAATACTGGCGATGCAAGCAGGTGCATTGAGGTGCATTCTGTACATCAAATGTACAGCCATGAACCAAGGAAGGTCCATCACACCACCTCACAACTCAACCCACCCACCACGATGCATGCATGCATGCAGAGAATCTTTTCTTGATTCAAAATGAAAAAAAATGTGATATCTCTTACCCCACAGATCCTATTTTAGTGTTGGGGATCGTCAAAACTCAGTTACCCTCGAGCGTCTGTCACGGGTGAAAAACCCCTTAGCCTCGCAAGTTCTTCGTTGGCAACAACAAGAGCAAAACACCTTAGCCTCGCAAGTTCTTCGTCGTTGGCAACAACAAGAGCAAAACACCTTAGCCTAGCAGATTCAACGGGAACTGATGAGGACATCAACATCAACGATATGTCCACGCTGACACGGGTACCAGTTTCTGGTTCTATTACTCGCGTCCGTGCTCAACAACTTAATCATCAAGTAAGTTCACTCTTGAGTTCTTGTCCATCATATTTAGACCATGGAGACGCGTGCACTCTTGTTGTGGTTAGGAACCAGGGAGAAGACCGAAAGGGAAAAAGAGTCGCGCAGGCTGGATTCGGACTCCAGGATAGCACCAACTTGTGATGGTCACCACGGTCGCATACAGACTCGAATTGGGACGTTCAAGTACTTCACGGATTTGTTATAAAGTATATTTTCATATGGATCTAGACTCAAGTTCATATCTTTTCTGAGGCGACCGCAATGACTGAATTACTACCAAGAGATTTTCTGTCCAAAGGTGCTACGTCACTTTAATTTGGCCCAATGGGTTTTGTATCAAGTTGGGTCCATTAGGGACGCCTCCTAGGGTTGGAGCACGACCCCAACACCCTGGTGGTCGTCCTCCCACCTTCATATACCCCTTAGCCACCACCAAGAACAGATGGGTTTTGTTTAAACTTAGATCAAGTTTAGCTCTCGCTACTTGCTTGTAAGCGTGCGTGCTGGTTCGGCCGCCCGTCTTCTTGTCTTCGGAATCCCATCTTATTTGAGATTAAGTTTGAAACCTTCATCTTCATCTAGTAAATTCAGTACTTGTTATACTTATTTTTACTAGTTCTTCGATTGCTTGCAGGATGAGTGCCCTAGTGGCCGGGTGACGTGCTCCACAAGATCGCGGTAACCATTGGAGGTGGTGTATCGGTTTCTAAGGTGTAGCTTGGAAGGCTGTAGTCGGGCCGTGAACATTGTCTCCAACCACCAATCGAGTTATCCCACGCCTCTCATCGAAAGATCAGGAACAAATCCTAGCGGGTTCCTATCAGGAACCTCAAGTAATGAGCTTCAAACCCTCGTGTCATCTTAAGCCTCAGCTGGACTTGAGGGTTGCTATTGGTTATAACAACAGCTAACTTTCATTGGACTAACCCTCGAGTGTTCCTAATCTTGCCCAAATGCCGAGCTTTCATACTTATATTCCTTACTCAGGGATGATGCCCGGAAGGGAGCCACTCGAGGTTACATACTTTCATACTTAAATTATTTTGTCTTGCTCTTAATGCTAAAAAGAAGATTCTATTATCAATGAATACTTGCAATAATAATGTCACCCATATGTACAAAATTTATCCACTCTACATGCTAATGAAGAGCAACAAATAGTAGAACCCACTGCTTATTTAACTTTGACACAAGATGAATTACTTTGTTTCATGTGATAAAGAGAACTTGTGTGCTTATGATTCTTTTACTTCTATGCCACAAGTAGCGAATAAGTGCGATACTTTTGGTTTCTTAATATGATGTCTTGCTGCTGCTCCCTGATGAACTCATCCCGAAATCTCTTCATTTCTTTAGCTGAAATAAACCGGAGAAAATAAGCTCTAAAAAAATAGAGAAGAAAAAACAAGGTAAACAGAGAGTTGCAGCATAGATCATATACGGTACGTACCAATTGCACCAGAAAAGGGCATGCTAGCATTCAAGCTGAATCATAGAACAAAACTTTATTAGGCCATTTAGACTGAACTCTAAGATAAGGTTATGCACATTGTACAAAGCATTACATCGAGTCATCTCACCTGCACTAAGCAGCAATTTCCTTCTCCTGCCTGAAGCTTGTCAGTAGAAGGACAGATCCTTTACAGACGATAAATAACAATGGTTAAATGTTTGCCTAGGCCCGAGAGTAAACTGACTTTGGCTTGCAACAAAAATTATAATCACTACAAATTACATGTCTAAAACAATGCTCTACAGAGGCAAACAATTAATGTAGCTCTGAAAAGATCAACAATTGCCCATGCGAACTTATGTCAATACATATTCAGGAAATTAGCTTGCATTGTTATAAGGCGTGCATCTCCACATTAACCATTCCCCTTTTATCAAGAGTGTGATTGTGCAAATAGGTGAACCACTGTTTGGAAAAAAGATGAACTGGTGGTATTGCCACTATAAATTAAGACAAGAAGGAGCAGTAAACAAGACAAAGATGCTTACGACTGCTTGAAGGATCGTACTGCCATGCGTGGACGATCTGGGATGAGCGCATGATCATCTTGTTTGGCAGATCAGGCATACCAAACTGATGGACTTGATTCCACAACCTTCCTCCGCCGCAGGTCGACGGCAAAGATGCAGGAGCCGAGGAAGAAGTAGAGCTTGTCGGGGTCTTCGGGGTGGAGGAGAGCAAGGGCAGGGACGCTCCCCGGCAGCATGGCGTCCAGGTAGCTCTCGTCGGCCCAGACGTCAGCCATGGGCACTCTTCGCTCGGGATTCCATTCGCCGGCCTCCGTGAGCGCCCATGTGCTCACCACCGGCGCGCCGGGGTCACCATGGATCTCCACGTACCTCAGCCTTCCTCCGCTCTCCCTCACGCAGCGGCGGGCACCGCCGATATATGGCCGGATCCACCGCCGGCAGCTGGTCGAGGACAGTCGGGAGCAGGACGTGGAGCAACTCCGGCTTGTCGGCGAAGGGGTCGGCAGGCGAGGAGGCCGTAGGAGAGGTCGGTACACCAGAGCATCCCGCCGTGGGAGACGACGCCCTGGGGGCACCAGTCCCGGGGGAGCGGCGGCGAGCAGGCGAGCTCGCTCTCGACCCACTCGTACTGCCCCACCGTGTAGCGGAGGAGCGTGGCGCGGCCGGAGCCGTCGCCAGCGGGCTGGAGCTCGGCGACGACGCACTTCCCGCCCCTTACCATGAGGCCGGCACCACTGCCGCCGCGGCGGAAGCCCACGGGGCGGTCGTCGCGCTCGCGG
>NC_028452.1:46845113-46860247 GCF_000263155.2 Setaria italica | reverse complement strand
GGGGGGGGGGGGGGAGGCGCCGCCGGGCTCCGTGGCGCGGAGGAGGAGCAGGCCGGAGGCGTCCGCGGCGGCAACGTGGGAGTACCTGCGGAGGCAGGGCGGAGAGGAGGAGACGCGGAGCGGCACGGTGAGGACGGAGGCGCGCGGGGGCTCGTCGATGGCGACGGAGACGTCGGCGCCCGGCGGGAAGGTGCGCTTCGCCTCCTCGTCCTTCACAAGCTCAGGAACTCCGGCCAGGATGGCCCAACGCGTCTGCGCCGGCGGCGACATGGCTCGGCCGGAGGAATTCGATCGGCCTTGTCTTGTGGGGATCCGGGCAGAGGAATGGGGAAAGTGTCGTGGACTCGTGGCGTTTCGGACACTGGGACTACGGAAGTAACTAACAGTTGTAGCATTTGCGTAAATGCCATTGGTATATTTTTTCAATAGCGATGGCGACCAGGCCGTCGCAGTGCGTCGGGTAGATGATGTGCGTGATGCCCTCGGGCCACGCCTTCTCGAAGACGAGGTCCACCTTGGTTGTGGTGGTGCATCCTGTCGGCGGTAGCGGGAAGCGGTGGAAGCTGATCTCTGTGGATGTGGCTTGGTCGTCGTCGGCGTCGACCTCGCGGGGGGTGGCGAGCACAGACGGCAGCAGCCTCGCGCGGGACAGCTCGAGGTGGCGGCGGACGAAGGCGGCGCCCGCGATCCCGGCGCGCCACGAGCTGCAGACGCACCTGCAGCGGGTGAGGGACTTGGCGGGGAGATGGACCAGGACCTCGGAGATGAGCAGGTCGTCCGTGATGGCGGCAGCCAAGGTCCGGCGGCGCTTATCGTCGGAGCCCAGCATCCTGCCAGATCGGAGAAGTATCTTGATCGAGTTCTTGGATGGAGGTACATGCGGTGCTTTAGAGTATTTATCATGGAGGCGCGCTGTGCCTGCAGTGTCGTCGAATCGATTCCGAGTCCGTTTCCCATCCTTCTTTTGGAATCCGAGTAGGTTTTTAGATCCTTGTGTCTCGTGTGATGTAGGTGTACTAATCCGAACGACGGTGGCCGAAGTGGCGAAACGAATTTTTGACGCGCTCATCTCGCCCCTTTTGCGTGCCGGTCGGCCGATCCATGGCCACTCATCTACTTAAGAAACAAGTCATCCTCTGCTCTCCATCTCTGCTAACCCAAGTCAGTTCTCACCAATCTTGTTGATGTCATCTGAGTAGCCGGCCAAGCGACCTCACTCGGAGAACTAGCGTTTTCCTACATAGGAAACATTATTAGGGGAGTTTTTTTGTGCTCGCTAGCTTCAAAGTGGCCTGTCCAGAAGGAATCGGTGCTCGCACAGCCTAACTACAAGAAGAAGGGGATAAATTAGACCAACTTAAAACTTTAACCTACGACTTCTATTGCTTTGCTCAAATGTAAACTAGATGTTAGTCAATCTTCCGGACCATCGATCATTGTGGTTCGTTCTATCAACTTGGGTGTGCTTAATAGCGGTTATACATTACATGCTCTAGGCGAGACCAAACTCTCGACGTAAGGCACAATATAGTGTTCGAACGATGGTGGGCCCTTATAATAATACACGGACCCGTCCTGCCGCCCGTACCGCACGTTGTGCAGCTCCACCACCACTTCCTCCTCACCTTCGTTCTGCACGTCGTACCTCCACATCGTGCCGCCGGCGACGGCCACCAGCGTGTCCCCGTCGGCGATAACCGGCATTAAGCTGTAGTTGAGAGAGGGTACCGGGTCGCGGAGATCTATGCGCCACCGCAGCGACCATTGCAGCTCAGGCCCCTCGTCGTCGTCCGCCATCCAGACCTGGAACGACGCCTCCGCCTCGGCGTGGACGTAGCACAGCCGCTTTCCGTCGTCCAGGCCCGCCATGTCGTCGACGTCGGGGTTCCAGCCGGTCGGAGGGCGGCGCACCACGTCGAATGCCCTGTGCTGCAGGCTGAACCGCATCAGCCGGGGCTGCGGCTCGTCGGCGTGCCAGTAGAAGGCCCGCCGCGTGCATGTCGGCTGATGAACTCCGACGGGGTGCGGCGGGTCCTGCGTGAGCTCCCAGGAGTCGCCGCCGAGCGTGAACACCTCGTGGCCGACGTCGTGGTCCGGGGCGCCGTGGTACTCGCCGGTGACCTCGTCGACGAACGGCTCGCCGTATATCCGGTAGAAGTACCTGGCGACGACGTAGCGGTTGCGCCACTGGTCGAAGCCGAGGGCCACCCTCGGTACCAGGTAGTCACAGTGATCCAGCTCGGCGTTGTGGCTGCCGACCGGCAGCGCGAGGAACTCTGTCGTGGCCGGGTTGCACACGAAGACCCTGTCCGTGACCGTGGCGATGGCGACCAGGCCGTCGCAGTGCGCCGGGAGGATGAGGCACGTGATGCCCTCGGGCCACACCTTCTCGAGGAGGAGCTCCGAGTGGAGGATGCCCGGAGCATGTCCTGGCGGTGGTAGCGGGAGGCGGTGGAAGCTGATCTCCGAGGACGTGGCGTGGTCGTCGAAACGATTGATCCTGCGAGGGATGGCGAGCACGGAGCGAGGCGCCGCGTGGGACAGCTCGAGGTGGCGGCGGACGAAGGTGGCGCCGGCGATGCTGGAGCGCCAGGAGCGGCACACGCACCTGCAGCGCCCTAGGGACTTTGCGGGGAGGCGGACCAGTACCTCGGAAATCAGTAGGTCGTCCGGGATGGTAGCGGCCGCCGTGACCCGGCGGCGGCGCTTGTCCGGGCGAACCATCCTGGTCTGATATGCAGAAACGTAGGTGCAAAGTGGATAGATCGCGAGGTGCAAGGTAGGCTCCTCGTATATATCATGGAGGCCTGCGCTGCACCGGCCGGCGAAATCCGAGTCGATTTCAGCTCCTCTGGCGATGTTGGTCGTGTGTAGGAATCCGAGTTGCATTGGTTGAACATGTGTTGTCCATTCAGCCACTGGCTCCTACCAAAATAGCTTTGACTTTAGCTTTTTTGTTTTTTCTCTAGCTCTAGCGTGTGTTGTTAGAAAAATATTTAGCAAAACAGATACCTTTTAGATTGGAAACAAATGTCCAAAATACCCTTATATTTTCTTTTTTTTCTCTTTCCTTTTTCTTTTTCTTTCTTTTTTATTTTTCTTTCTTTCTCCCCTTCTTTTCTTTTCCCCTCCTCTCTTCTTATCTGATCGGCCTCTCCCTCCTGGCCTTCCCATCCTGACACTCTCCCTCTCTCTCTATCTGGCGGCGCCCAGTCCTGACTGACAGCCATGCCCCCACCCGCGACCCCGCTCAAGTGTGTGCACCCGGTCATGCCTGTGCGCCGGGGGTCGGAATAGAAAAGCTTGATATCCCACCTACACACCACATCTGACTATGTAGGGGATACTATCCTTTTGTATTAACTCGTGGGGGTTTATCCCGGTTGGTGTTTCCAACCGGGATAAAAGGGCCCCCAACGAGGTGACTGGAAGGTGACTGGAAGGGGATTAAATCGTGGGGGACCCTTTTATCCCGGTTGGAAACACCAACCGGGATAAACCCCCACGAGTTAATACAAAAGGATAGTATCCCCTACATAGTCAGATGTGGTGTGTAGGTGGGATGGCAAGGAAGCTACACGCGAGGCTAGAGGTTGTGGGTTCGAATCCCACGAACCGCGCACGCGCATATTTCGCGTGACTTGTGACCCGGGATAAAAGACCCCCCTTTTGTCCCGGTTGGTTTATCCCGGATGCATTTTCGGGATATTTGCATCCTACCAACCGGGATTAAAGCCCAATTCTCTACTAGTGTGCCCCGACCGCGGCCCCACGTGGGTGAGCCGCTTGGCCATGCCTGCGCGCCGCCGTGCCGTCGGTTGCCCCAACCATGGCCCCACGCGGGCACGCCGCCTCATCCCGGTTCGCGCCTCGCGTGGGCGCGCCATCCCCAGTCATGGCCCCACACGGGCACGCCACCCTGACCACGCTTGCCCCACACCCGCCAGCGCTAGTCTCCATCCGCCCTGCACCGGGGACATGGATGGAAAGTGAGTCATTGTGATGAGGAGAAGCCCGGATAAGCCACAATTTTTTGTTTCTCGCGGGTGGAGGAACGCAGAGACTGCATTTTGCGGGACTTCTGCTGGCTGTCGGTCGTGAGCCGTTTTGCGTTCAAGCGTTTGGTACGGCTTCATCAAAAGCCGATGAGCCGTGCCAAAGGGGGCTTAGTGCAGAGCTCAGGTGGAGTTTTTTTTCTTCCCCATTGCTTTTAAAACCTGTAAAGTTTTGATCACCTTCTGCGTCAATATAGGCCGGGCAGTACTTTACTACTGGCCGCTTCAAAAAAAAATATTTAACTACTTGAAGTCAATTAGATAGTATGATCAACTCCCTTAGTTATATTTTACCTTAACACAATAATAACCAAGAAAAACACTTATCATCCAATTAATGCAAACAAGACTCTCCTCTATAGTCCTTCACTATTTTGCCATGACAACTTTTTGATGTTATTTATTGTCGTGGCCCACATCGATGGCAAATAAGACTATCATTTATGAAAAAACTTATTTTTAGAAATAGACCTATCAAAAAAATGGAGGGAGCATCGAAGATCACATATGCTCTTTATAAATTATAATATAGCATATATTAATACAGTTTGCACTATTATGCATAATTGTCAAAAACATACAGAGGAAATGATATAACTATCATATGTATGTATTTATTGGGTGAGTGTGCGTGCGTGTGCGTCCTCGTTTATATTGTGTTTCGTGGAAAAAAACATAATTAGCATGTGCGAGGCGTGTGTTTGCTGCTAGTTTATTTTATAAAGCCCATGTTTGGCATGGCTACGCATGTGTTTGGTTTTGGGACAATGTGGGTTGAGTTGAAGCCGACCCATCTCGTGTTTGGATGAGAAGGATGGGTTCGCTCTAGTTTTTTGTTTGGTTGAAGTGGTCGATAGAGATGGGATGGATAGTATTTTAACACCGTTAGCAATGGACCCACATGTCACATGTGGGCCCTCCTGCGCCCTCTTGCTGCCAGCCTGCGCCCCCCCGCCGCGCCCACTTGAACCCCCCCTCCCCGCCTTCCGCCTGCGCCCCATCGCCGCTGGCCTGCTCCCCCCACCGCGCCCGAGCTGCAGGCCGTCTCCTCCTTGACGCCGCACTCGACGCGTGTGTGCTGGCGTCAAAGGCGAGCGAACTAGGTCAGAGTGGTCGGCTTGTTTTGGGCGGACCATTCCAACCCACATCTATGCGCTATATTCCCCACAGGGGTCGAACCCAACCCACTCTATTTCCAACCAAACATGGGACGATGGGGTCCAACCCGTTCCAACCCACTCCAACCCAGTAACCACACACAAGGTACAGGTTTGACCTCCCCACCACCACCACACACACGCACACCCACCCCCGGCCGAGTTTGTATGCTAAAATCAAGAATATTATTAACACTATTTATCTTTGTTTAGAGAAAGCAGCTCTACCACATGACTCAGGTATACCCACAGCTACAGCTCAGTAGATTTAGAGCTAGGAATTACTACCAAACCCTAACAATTCTCAGAGGCTCAAGTCCAAATTTTATTTTGTGAGCAGTGCCACGTCTTTGGTATATTTTAACACTGTAAGAGAGAATTGACTATTAGTACCGCTTCCAAATCCGAATCGCTCTCGGTTGTGGAAATGGTACTACCAAACTGAGACAAAATGTCTCGATCTTTAGTTCCAGGTAACATGATCGGCACTAAGATAGTGTTTGGTTCTGGGGTCAAAGTGGGTTGGGTTGGAGCCGACCCACTTCAACCCATGTTTGGTTGGAGAGGGTGGGGGTTATGTCCAACCCAGTAGAGAAATATTTCTCGTAGATCCGGGTTCATCCGATTCCTCAAAAAAGAAGGAATCACCCCGACCCATTTGAACGGCGTTCGCGTCCATTTCTTCTCGCGCTCGTCCTCCCCGCATCCGCCCACGCACCCGCCGCCGCCGCCGCCCTCCACCCGCCCGATGCCGCTGCCGCCCTCCACTCGCGCTGACAGGGAGGTGCGCAGGCTGGGGAGGTGCGCCGGGCGAGCTCGAGCCCCGCCGCGGCTGGGCTAGCTCGGTGGGGGAGGAGGACCTCCGGCAGCGGGGATGAGGTGGCCGGTGCGGGGGCGGGGATGAGGCGGTGCGGGGGGCGGACCGCCGGCAGCAGGGAGGAGGACTGCCAGCGCGGGCTCGGTGGGGAAGGACTTGCGGGGAGGAGAGGAGAAAGAAGATGGAAGGGAGGGAAAAAAAAGAGAGAGAGGTTGACAGGTGGGCCCCACGGCTGACAAGTGGGGTCCACAACTAACGGTGTTAAATAGATATCCATCCCAACCCCCTTAACCAGCTCAACCAAATAAAAAATTGGGTTCAACACATCCCTCCAATCAAATAAGAGATGGGTCAGCTCCAATCCAGAAAAGTGGGTCGGCTCCAACCCAACCCACATGGTTCCGAAACCAAACGGACCGTAAAGGGATCGCCATGGAACGACATGCAGGTGACCCCTTAGTATCTGTTGGTGTTACCAGCTAGTACTAAATAGATTTTATCTTTTCTTTTCACATTTTAATTATTGATTGCTATTTTTTACTCTACACTGCTATACATACCTCTGTGTTGCAGTCAGCCCCTGAAATAAAAGGTATGATCTAATTTATTTAGTCATTTGGAGACTGAAAGTTTAGACACTGCTTAGTTCTTTTGAGTCATTATGAGATTTCGGCTATATACGGCTTGTATTGTTGTATGTTGTTTAGATGTTAATTTGGGTGATGAATTCTTGCAGTATACATTGATGCATCCGTGATGATATATTACATTTGTGTCCGGCATGATTAATGGGAAGAGTGGAGACCCAGACGCTGTCGATGGCGATGAAAGGACATGTGCGAAGTGCGTGGCACAAGCACAAGAGAGCCCATGCTCCACTCCATGCCTCCGTCCCCACGGTGCCTATACATACGGAGAGGTTGATCAGGCTGATCTGATCCTATTCTGGACGACGACGAAGAGCCACCATGTTGGTTGACTCGTGCAGCAAGGCAAATGAAAGGACCGGGGGAAAAGCTGCAGCTGCCCAAGGGTTGAAGCAAACCTAGGGGACGACGATTGGATCATGTTAGTTTGGTGCTGAGAAGTAGCATGCCCGAGCATGAAGAGTGTAGGTGGCCCTCCTTAACTTTCCTTATTTTGTGTATTCGGATAACACAGGAAAAAAAAAACACCACATACAACTTACATCAACTCATTCAAAGAGGGGGAAACATTCACATGGGTAACATTATATTCCTTGAGCAAAGTGCCTTGTAAATGTAGCTTAATGACACAATCACAATGACCTATCCACAATAGCCTAACTACCATTTACAAGTCAGTGGTATGTCAAACCACCAGCTTTCCTTTGATTGCTGTCCCCTTGGAACTTTACGGCCGTCGCTTTTCACATTTCCTCATATGTCCTGAGACTGCTGGCAAAGAGTTGAAATCTTTTGCACAGTGTTCGCAGAAGAATTTCCGCGGGCCATTTGAAGGCTGATTACCTGAAATGCACAGTTGTAGTACAAGCACCAGAATAGGTATATACTATATGGGATTATCACATCAAACAAAGGAATAACTAGAGTGTCATCTTACTTGTGCATTTGCCTTTATGTCCACCATAACGTTGAAGCTGATAGAATGGCTTGGAGCAGAATTGACAGTAGGTTGGACTGACTCTACTCAAGGAGAGTTCAAGCTCAGGTATATCATCACTTGGATCAACAAGTGTCATCCCTTGGGAGGGAAGGTGAATTCTTGGGGTCTTGCCATTCTCACTTTCATCACCTTTATCTTCTTGCCTGTTCATCCTCTTGAACTCCTCCAGAGCCCATTCACTTGGTCCTAGAGTAAGTCGAAGCCAAGGCACGTCATCACTTTGATCTTTAAGGGTCAGTTTCCCTGTCAAACAACCAAACTTAGGGACGGAGCATTGGTCACTTGTTCTTGCATTTTTTTGAAGACATTGCATTTAATCAAAAAACTAAGGGAAACATGATGACTTGCTCTAATGATTGCAGTGACATGCGAATTGGGCATCAGATTTGTACCTTTGAGCTTCAGAGATTTCTGTTCCTTTATATCCATGAAGAGAGCTTTGGAATGTGACAAAATCAGGTTATGCAGTGCAGCCTGGGATTGACACTGAAACATCACAAGAAACAGATTAGTGGCCTAGCAGAGTCGATCATTCCACGAACATTCATCACAGCACGTGAACTCTCATCCCAGAAACACCACTCAATCAAAATTTGCACGAAATCTCAGAATTTTTATCAGCACTATCATCTACAAGAACCAAAAAGAAAAGCCCTGCCAATATATGCAGTGCCGCATGCCAAATCATTACAATGCAGTAGTCACTTCAGAAAGACAGCAACTGTGCAACTAAGACATTTTGTGAAATGGTCAAGCAGATTGACAATCTGAAATCATTGTAAGGTAGCAAGGGGATTCAGTTTTCAGAGTCTAACGAGATGCTAATTGCAAGACGAAGCAAGCAGAAACCAACCATTACTCCATTACCAACTTTCTCTACCATTTGCAGTTCTGCGAACCAGGCCTCGGAATTTGTGAAATGGTCAAGCAGATTGACAATCTGAAATCATCGTAAGGTAGCAAGGATTCAGAGTCTAACTGCGTAGCCAAATTTTATCAACATACCAAGACAAACTACCAATATTTGCAGACATGTGGCAAATCATTACAATGCAGTAGCCACTTCAGAAACGCAGCAACTGTGCAACAAAACATTACAACAACATGGGAAATGGCAATGCAGATCGCTTATCTGAATTCAATATAAGTTAGCAAGGATTCAGAGAGTAATAGCACGGCGAGATACGAATTGCAAGACAAAGCAACCGGAAACAAACCACCAACTTGCTCTACCGACTGCAGTTCTGCGATTTGGTGGGAGTCGGATTTGTACCTGGAAGCTTTTCCGAGTCCCTTGCTCGTGTTGCCCAGGAGCAAGCAGAAAGAAGAGAAAGCCAGACCAATTTGACACAATCAGGTTGCACAATGAAGACAAGGCTTGACGTGACACTGAAACATCAGAAGAAATAGATTAGTGGCCTACGCAGAACCATCATTCCAAGAACACTCATCACATCACGTCAATTCCCACCCCCAGATATACCACTGAACCAAGTTCTGCACGAAATCTCAGAATTTTTATCACCCTGAACATCTAGAATGAACCCACAAAGACACACCACCAATTTATTCAGAGCCACATGACGAATCATTACGATGCAGTAGTCACTTCAGAAAGGCAGAAACTGTGCAGCTAAATATTACAACAACATGTGAAATGGCAATGCAGATTGCTTATCTGAATCCAATTTGAGTTAGCATGGATCCAGAGAGTAACGGCACAGCGAGATACGAATCGCTAGACGAAGCAACCGGAAACAAACCACCGACTTGCTCTACCGACTGCGGTTCTGCAAATTGGGAGTCGGATTTGTACCTGGAAGCTTTCGAGTCCCTTGCTCGTGTTCCCCAGGAGCAAGCAGAGAGAGCCAAACGGGCAAGACGCGCTCAGTTTGCGCAGGAGTCGGAGACGGCGAGGGCTTGATGGCTGAACAAGATAGCAAAATCCGGATTAGTGGATGAAATCAGAGCCAAGAGCACACGAACACTCGCTGCATCCCGAGAATTTCCAATTCGGAGACACATCAAACTCCAGACAAAGTCAGAACAGCACCAAGAACTTCTCCAAAGAACCCAAGACACTAACTACCTATACTCTGCAAATTGCAGTTCTGCGAACTGGTTCGTGTTCCCCTATATAGTGTAGAGAGCCGAACGGGCAAGACGCTCAAGATTGCGCCTAGAAGGCGACAGCTTGATCAGCAGAGCCAAGAACTCGACTAATAATACCTGAATCCCCAAGTACAACCCGCAGACACAGCTTGATCGAATTCCGAAAGTTCAGGTAGAGTTTAGAACCAAGAAAGCAAGAACGCCTCCAAAGACCCAAGAAAAGAACCAAACCCAGAGAGGAACAGCAGAATCAAGCCCAAAATGCCCCCAGCATTTCGCGGACGAAACGAACGTCGAATCCCGCGGAATCCAGAACCACGGCTGAACCCGACACTTCTTGGAGCTCGACGACGGGTCTCCGCGCGCCGGCCTCCCGCGCCCTGCCCTTTCTTTCTGTCGATGCTTGGCGGTGGGTGTTGGGCAGCAGGGTGCAGCCGCGGAGAAAGGGGGGGCCTACTTATAGGCGGCGGTGAGGTAGAAATCTTCATGCCAGCTTAGGCGTAGGAGCGGGGAAGGGAGGGAGGGGTGGCCGGCGGGCTCGCTCCTGCCGCGCCGGTGCGGGGGGCTTTGCGAGGGGAGAGCAGCGAGGGACGAGGCGGTTGGCGGAGGCAACTGGTGAGGATCCTTGCGGTCGAGATCGAGCCACGTGTCCTCATCGGACGGCAAGCACTGCAGCTGCCCGTACCAATTTGACATGAGCCAAGGCAACTATACATGGCCAAACGGGCGCCCGGCCCGGCCTGGCACGAGCCCGATTAGGCACGGCCTGTTTGGGCACGCATAGTAACCGTGTCGGCCCACGTGCCAAAGGAGCAGCCTAGGCCCGCCCTGCTGCCTTCTTAGGCGGGCTGTGCCGGCCCACTGGCCCGGCGGGACTTAGCGGCCTAGCCGTGCTCGTGCCCGACCCGCGGCACGGCACCAGCTCCTCCTTCCCGCGACACGGCACCAGCACGGGGAAGTGGCGGAGGAAGGCGGAGGGGCCATCGGCGAGATGGCGGCGGAGGGAGGCGGAAGGGCCACCGCCCACCGGATCCAGGGGCACGGGAGGCGAGGTCGCGCGTCGGCCGGCCGAGCCGCCGGGGGCAAAGGGAGGCAGCAGAGGCCGCGACGAGCCACCGGCGAGACGGCGGCAGAGGATCTAGGGGTACCGGGTCGCGCGAGGGAGCGGAGGCGCGGCAGAGCGCGACGCGAGGGAGCGGGGGTCGGGGAGGCGGCGGTCAGTGGGGTGGGGAATTGGGGATAAGGCAGATAGGGTTTGAGAATAGGAGGTTGACTTTTATATGAGATGGGCTAAACGGGCCTAAACAGGCCGGGTCGACTGTTGTCGGCCCACAGGCTAAATAGGCCGTGCCGTGCCCGGGCCAGCCCACAGGCTGAGGCTGTGGCCCAGGCACAGCCCGTGGTGTAGGCTGGGCCGGCCCGGCCTGCAAGGCCGCCGTGCCGTGCCATGCCTAGGCTGGGCCAAAATGCCGTGCCGCGGGCCGGCCCACAGGCCGCGGGCCAAATGTACAACTATAAAGGCAACCGAGGAATACTGATGCACTGCTCTGCAGCCAAGAAAGGCAAGAACTGAATTTTGACCTTGGTCTCCGACTGTCAGAAAACACCCGCTGAAGGTTACTTGCCGTACTCCATTGGTCAGAATCATCAGATCCAAATTTCACAGTTCACAACTCCATTGGTCAGGATCATCAGATCCAAATTTCACAGTTCACAACCCCAGCGACATGAACAGCACCAGGAACGGGAAGCCATGAACAACTCCGAAGCAGAGTGCATACTGCATAGCAACCAGAACGGCAGAGCCAAACACAGACATAACACTCATGAAAAGACTGAATGTTGCCCAGATACCACATCCAAAAGGCAACTGAATAAAAGACAGGATGATTGCACAAATGCTGATCCAAATCTCTTTATTGAACTATTATCTCAAGAATATGCTCTGCATAGGTATGTACAGAAGAATATCAGTGTGCAGCCAAGCAAAACTGTCTGGGAGCTTCAGAAAAATCACAAGCTCATGCATTGTATTACACTGCATGGTACCGTGCATACTTCTACAGTGTTTCGCAACCAAGGAGTGGCCTAAGATCCTTGCCTTCCCTATCTACAGACTACAGCAGATGAAATGGAGTTCTTTTGTTTCCTGACTACTAATGAGCCTATGGACAACTGAATTGCTATCAGTTTCAGACAACATGTGGAACCAGCTTTGGCCTCAGCCTGCTGAAGGTTGTTCACTACAAACTAATGCTCAGAATCAGATTCCGCTCCAATGTGAACGTGGTCTCCGTCGATAAAAGATGGGAGATTTCAATTCAAGCTTCTGCATTTGCTCTTCCATCATAGTAGAATTAGTACAATCAGCAACTCCTTGGTGAAGATTGCACTTCCGGACATAGTGTAACCTCATGTGTCCTCCCAAAGCGTGCCCTGACCCTAATACCTTTCCACATACCTTGCAGTGGTGTCTCTTGATGTTAACTGAAGCTGAAAGGTCACTGGACTGCAACTCCTCAACTGAAATGTCAGCCCCTGGCTTCATGAAATCAGCATCTACATCCAGCCCATGATCAAACACATTCAGAAGCATCTCCGTCTTGGGAACATCAGCAACTAAATTCGAAGTGTTCTCCTGCCCACGCTGTAAGTGTGACGTCATGTGGCCTCCCAATGCTCGTCCTGACCTTAATAACTTTCCACAGACCTTGCACTGGTAACTCTTGATGTTCACTGCAGCTGAAAGGTCACCAGACTTCAATTCTTCAACTGAATTGTCAGCCCCTGGCTTCATGAATTCATCATCTACATCCAGCAGCACCTCCTTGGGAACATCAGCAACCAAATTCAAACTGTTTTCCTTCTCGCAGTGTAACCTCGTGTGGCGACCCAATGAGTACCCTGACCTTAATAACTTTCCGCAGACCTTGCACTGGTATCTCTTGATGTTCACTGCAGCTGCAAGGTTACCAGACTTCACCTCCTCAACTGAAATGTCAGCCTCTGGCTTCATGAACTCAGCATTTCCATCTACCAGCCCATGATCGAACACATTCAGCAGCACCATCTTCCTGGGAACATCAGCAGCCAAATTCAAACTGCTTTCCTGCTCAGTGTGTTCATAGAAACCCTCATAAGCTGAATTCTTGTCAGACTTGAGCCTCGTGCTATTTGTGAACTCATCAGATTGAACCAGTTGATCAAAAGCGTTCAGATTCACCTCCTTCAACAAATTGGGCGTTGAAATGTTGTCGTTGTTATCTCCCCCACAGCAATCCTCATAAGCATAACTCTTGTCAGAATACTTTGCAAGCATCAGGAGAGCATCTGCAGCACACATCTCTGAATCGAGTGCTGGCATGCCCCTCTTTGATCGCTTACGCTTCACTGGAGAAAATAGCATCTCATGGTGCCCATGATCACCATTAGCATTGGCCGAAGCTTCCATCAGCCCAGCTGGTTCTTCGTTGGGCTTGGCCATCACCTTCTTCTCACTGTGCATCCTCATGTTCCCCCTCAGAGATTGGTTGGTAGAGAACTCCTGTGAGAGGTGCCACCATTGAGTTTCCAAACATGGCAGTGAAGGCTTCTCATCACTGGGACCCAGCAGCGACACAGGTACATCAACAACAATGGCAGGAGGGCAAGGTGTGCTCCTTTGCTGCATGCCAGCATGCCGGTGGCACGACATGTGACCTCCAAGAGCCCTCCCTGAACGGAAGTTCTTAGTGCAGACTTTACACAAATGCTTATGGGATCCTCTGGATAGCATATCTGAATCAATGCAAAGCAGCAGTAATTAACAACCAGAACAGTAAAATGAAGCAACCATAACATAAGTACACTACTAGTCACTTGTGACTACTACTTCGAAAAATTTGCAAATGCATCTAGCATTTGATCAGATAGCTCAGACAATAAAAAGATGAGTCAATAGACACAGAGCTATTAGAAGAATCATGCAAGGCAGCACTAACACATTTAAAGATGAACCAGAACATTCCATAGTATTGCTTCTTTGAATTATTTGCGCAAGCACTGAATTAGAATTGTTCAAGGAAGGCAAATACTTTCCTAAGTAACTAATTGCGACAGTTTGCGAAATGAAAATAGGCACTGACATCAATGACTAAGAACACGATGAATAATAGTAGCTAGATAAAGCAATCATGAAAAAGAGTTGACCACAGTTTCTGAAGTATTTGCATGTGCGTAGATGGATTGAAGATATCAGGGACCAAGAAAATAGTTAGGCTGAAGCAAACATGAACTAACTGCCTGCTGTTGCTTTGAAACATATAAGCACAAAGACACAAAACACATTTTCTCAGAAAATTAAGGGAGGAGATTACTTGCTCTAATTGATGCGGTGATTGCAAGTTGGGCATCAGATTTGTACCTGCAAGCTTCGGAGTTCTTGGTTCGTCAATATCCATGAGAAGAGAAAGCCAAACCAATTTGACACAATCAGGTTGCGCGGTGAAGCCTAGGCTTGACACTGAAACATCAGAAGAAATAGATTAGCGGCCTTCGCAGAACCATCATTCCAAGAACACTCATCACATCACGTCAATTCCCACCCCCAGATATACCACTGAACCAAATTCTGCACGAAAGCTCAGGATTTATATCACCCTGAACATCTACAACGAACCCACAAAGACAAACCACCAATTTATTCAGAGTCAAATGACGAATCATTACAACGCAGTAGTCACTTCAGAAAGGCGGAAACTGGCGCAACTAAATATATTACCCCAACTTGTGAAATGGCAACGCAGATTGCTTATCTGAATCCAATTTGAGTTAGCAAGGACTCAGAGAGTAACAGCACAGCGAGATACGAATTGCTAGACGAAGCAACCGGAAACAAACCACCGACTTGCTCTACTGACTGCGGTTCCGCGAATTGGGAGTCGGATTTGTACCTTGGAAGCTTTCGAGTCCCTTGCTCGTGTTCCCCAGGAGCAAGCAGAGAGAGCCAAACGGGCAAGACGCGCTCAGGTTGCGCAGAGAGTCGGAGACGGCGAGGGCTCGATCGCTGAAACAAGGTCGCGAGAAGCGGATTAGCGGTTGGAGCAAAACCACGAATGCTCGCCCCAGCACCAAAACTCCCAACCCGGAGGCACAACTCGATCGAATTCCGCACGAAATCAGAGAAATTTCGGCACCAACAACACCTCCGAAGACCCAAGCCCCCGAGAGGAACCGCAGAATCGAGCCGCATCGCGCGGAGGAAGAAGAACCGACCTCGAATGCCGCCCAATCCAGCTCCGCGAGCGGCGAAATCCGGCGGCTCCTTGGAGAGCGGCGGAATCCGGCGGCTCCTTGGAGCGCGGCGTC
>NC_028452.1:46757059-46845013 GCF_000263155.2 Setaria italica | reverse complement strand
GCAAAACCACGTAATCAGCCGACCCGAGGTCTGCGTTCGAAGTCGAGTACCGCCCTGCTTGAGTCCTCTTTGAATCCTACTCGGCCTCCGTCAACTCCGCCGTCGTGTCGCACTAACCCGAAGAGGCTCATGCTATGAGTTCCCTTGCCTCTTGACTATTTGTAGTCGTGGCCCCCTGGGTGCAATCAGGTGAAGCATTTCCTTTGCCACAGCGGGGCCCAGACCGTCATGCTTTTGTAGCTGTGTTTGGGGGATTGGCGGCGAAGAGAGGGCTGGCCGAGGCGGTGCGGGGGTTTTGCGAGGGGAGAGCGAGCGCCGACCGCCGAGCGAGGAGGTAGTGGAGGCGGAGGAAGGTTTGTATGGTTGCGATCGAGCCACGTGTCCGGATCGGATGGCTAGCACCGCTTCTGCCCGGATTACTGTTTTTCCCTTCTAAAATTCATTTTCTTTTCTTATTTTTTCTTAATCGAAATTTTCTTATCACCATCCACATGTCAATATTTGAATTTTTCTTTTACATTTTGATCGCTGAGTGCGTGCATAGATGCTTTTGAAACTGCGTGCTGCCTCAAGATGCAAAAAAATTACCAACCTCAGTCATAAAGAAAATAAATTAAAATAACCTCCTAATTCTTATTCAAATTATTTATATGTGCCCTTAAAAATAATTTGTTTGAAGTAACCCTCTATTTTGTTACCCCTCGCCATTATCAAAAGTAGCCTAATGTAATTCTAAAATATGCATTTAAAATTACCTACTCTACCAATATAAAAAAATATATCAAAGTACTTCTCAGCGTTTTGATATTTCTAAATTAATAAATTTTGTTATTTATGCAGATATGATATATATTTAAATGCATAACAAAAATTATAAATCTAAAAGGATTAAAATAATTTATAATTTGAAATGGAGGAAGTACTATTCTAAATTACCCATTTCTATCGTCCCAATATAAAAAGGTAACTCAATTTATATATACATGATCTATGTCATCCTATAGATCGCCCATACATATGTATGCAGCAGGAAGCGATGAGGATATATATTTCTATAGAAAACTCAGCTATAGCTAAGTTTCCAACTAAACACATGTCAAACAAACATATACGGGAATGGTCGAATGGAAAAACATATAGACCGATTGTTAACTAAAGTATTTGGATCCCCGAACTAAATTTTAGTCCATGTTAATTAGAAGTATTAAACATAAACTATTTACAAAACTCATTGCAAAGATGGAGGCTAAACGGCGAGACGAATCTATTAAGCCTAATTAGTTTATGATTTGACAATGTACTGCTACAGTAACCATTGCTAATGATGGATTAATTAAGTTTAATAAATTCGTCTCGCCGCATCTATGCAATTAGTTTTATAATTAATTCATATTTAGTTCTCCTAATTAGCCTCCGAATATTCGATGTGACACAAACTAAACTTTACCTTTAGGATCCAAACACCTCCTTACTGTGTCGGGACAACTCACTGACGCAAGCAATTCCGGGAAGAACCACTTAGGTCTTGTTTAGATCCACCCCAACTAAAACTTTACCAGCTAAATTTTAGAACTAAAGTTTAGTTGATTAAAGTAGTAGCTGGCTAAAAATTAGCTAGAGGTGTTTGGATCCACCAGCTAAATGAGGTATTTGTCAATACTACCCCTCTCTTCCACCTCCTATCAATCTTCTCTCTTTCTTATCTCCACACGGCTCGTCTTCCTCCCCACCCCACCCCCCACCCTAACCCCACCCACTTCCTCCTCCGCACTTTTGCCGCCACCCAGCACGCTGCTCCGCGCCAGCCCTACTGCCAGTAGTGCCGTCCCCCGCGCCGCCTTCCACGCCCCGCGGATTGCCTTCAGACATGGCTGCACGAAAGGGGAGGTGCGAGAGCTAGGAGGGGCTCGACCGGTGGGGGGAGGAAGGCCGATGGCACGGGATCCCAAAACAAGTTGTTGTCCCGGCGATGGGGACAGACGGCGGTACGGCGATGGTTTGGCGGGTGGCGCTCGGTGGACCGCGGGAAAAGGGCAACCGGAGGGAGACCGACGGGGGACCATGAATTAATGCTGAGGGCATTTTCATCTTTCGTCACTTTTAGCAAGTTTTAGCTAGCTAAAGGCTAAAGCACTTTTTTAGCTCCAACTAAAGTTTAGCTAAGTTTTAACTAGCCCGTTTGGATCCATAGCAGCTAAACTTTAGCAACTAAAGTTTAGTTAAGAGATCCAAACATGACCACAATCGGATCGAGACACTAGCTTGTTGGTAACAACTATGTAGAAACAATAATATAAGCTACCTCAAAGAAAAGAAACCACTCACAAACTTCTGGAGATGCCGATCGAACCACGGTGCTGAATTTGCCTGACAAAGCATTCGGGAAGGTAATAACAACACCAATCACCAACAACACCGTTGACGTCACTGAGTCACTGGATTGGGTTTACACCTGAGGTCGAGACTCAAGAGAGCACCTCCAAGGATTTTGGCTTGCGCGATGTTATTTACTCCATTTACTCCGTTTCAAATTATAAGTCATTTTAGATTCATAAATATTATTATGCATCTAGACATACAATATATTTTGATGCATAACAAAAATTATGCACATAGAAAAACTAAAACAACCTACAATTTGCAATGGAAAAAGTACTCAGTATCTTTTGACAATTACTCAGAAATGGTACGGGCATATATGTCCTTGATAGTTTATACTTCCTCCATATCGAAATATTTATCGCTGTTAATTTTTATGTTTAACCATTTGTCTTATTTAAAAAATTATGCAAGTACGCTCTCCGTTCCAAATTGCACATATCGTTTTGGTTTTTTTAGGTGCATAAATATTTGTATGCACCTTAATATAATGTATGTCTAGATGCATACAAACATTTATCATTTATGAATAAAAAAAGCTAAAATAATCTACAATTTGAAATGGATGGAAATATCATTTATTTTGTCTGTGACTTACTTTATCATTAAAGATATTTTAAGTATATAACTTATCTTTTTAATATATTTGCAACAAATTTTTGAACAGATAAATGGTCAAACGATTATAAGAAAAAGTCAACGTAGCTATAAATATTTCGATATGGAGAGAATATTTAATTGGGAGGCAGCAGTTCAACCTTTCTCTGTTAAAAAGCACCACTATTCGGAACGCATGCCCTTAGCAGTCACGCAACTCGTGATTCTACCCATGAGAATCTGACATCGACGTACACCAATTCGTACGCAAAGTAAGCTTGAACCCACTCGGATTTCTAGTTTTCTACACACAAGACGAGCGAAATCGCCAGGAGCTGAAACCGACTCGGATTCCCCCGGCCGGTGAAGCGCACGCCGCCCTCCATGGTATGTGATGTACGAGGAGTGTTGCACGGGGGACAGCGTCGTCCGGTGAAGCGCACGCATGCCTGCAGATCAATCGGACCAGCAGGCCGGAGCGGCAGACGACGATGGTGCGCCCGGAGAAGCGCCGCCGCCGGATGATGGCCGCCACCATCCCGGACGACCTACTGATGTCCGAGGTCCTGGTCCGCCTCCCAGCCAAAAGTCCGTCGGGCGCTGCAGGTGCGTGTGCCGCTCGTGGCGCGCCGGCATCGCCAGCGCCGCCTTCGTCCGCCGCCACCTCGAGCTGTCCCGCGCGTCGCCTCCCTCCGTGCTCGCCATCCCTCGCAAGACCGATCGTTTCGACGAACGCGCCACCTCCTCGGAGATCAGCTTCCACCGCCTCCCGCTACCACCGCCAGGACAGGCTCAGGGCATCCTCCACTGGGAGCTCCTCCTCGAGAAGGCGTGGCCCGAGGGCATCACGTGCCTCATCCTCCCGGCGCACTGCGACGGCCTGGTTGCCATCGCCACGGTCACGGACAGGGTGTTCGTCTGCAACCCGGCCACGAGAGAGTTCCTCGCGCTGCCGCTCGGCAGCCACAACGCCGAGCTAGATCACACTGAGGACTTGGTCCCGCAGGGTAGCCCTCGGCTTCGACCGGTGGCGCAACCGCTACGTCGTCGCCAGGTACTTCTACCGGACGTACGGCGAACCATTCGTCGACGAGGTCAACGGCGAGTACCACGCTGCCCCGGACCACGACGTCGGCCACGAGGTGTTCACGCTCGGCGGCGACTCCTGGGAGCTCACGCAGGACCCGCCGCACCCCGTCGGAGTTCATCAGCCGATATGCACGCGGCGGGCCTTCTACTGGCACGCCGACGAGCCGCAGCCCCGGCTGATGCGGTTCAGCCTGCAGCACAGGGCGTTCGACGTGGTACGACGCCCTCCGACCGGCTGGAACCCCGGCGTCGACGACATGGCGGGCCTGGACGACGGGAAGCGGCTGTGCTACGTCCACGCCGCCGCGGAGGCGTCGTTCCAGGTCTGGATGGCGGACGATGACGGCGGTCCTGAGCTGCAGTGGTCACTGCAGTGGCGCATCAATCTCCGCGACCCGGTCCCCTATCTCAACTACAGCTTAATGCCGGTTATCGCCGACGGGGACACGCTGGTGGCCGTCGCCGGCGGCACGATGTGGAGATGCGACATGCAGGACGAAGGTGTGGAGGAAGTGGTGGTGGAGCTGCACAACGTGCGGTACGGGCGGCTGGACGGGTCCGTGTACTATGTCGTTTGAATCTATACACTATGGCCCTGTTTGGTTGCCCGGTTCCAGCCCGGTCAGACTCTCAGCATGCGACTTCCGCGTGATTGGTTGCCTGCATCAGCAGCTGAGCTAGGCCTCTGTGATGCAAGATGCCCCTCCCAGCCAGGCCTGTTGGAAATGTAGGAATCGAGCGTTTCTACCAGGCCAGGCTGGCGCGAGCACACGAGTTGCATGAGTGCAGAGAGAAGCGGTGCAAGGCTAGCTGGTGCGTCCAGGTAACCAATCAACTTTTCTATTGGCCATGCTGCATGCGCCCAGGCAACCAAATAGTGGGCATTTGCATGACAACAGCCTGACCGGAGAGGGCCTAGCTCACCGGTGCGATGTAGGGATGGGTGTGCAGGCAACCAAACAGGCCTTATATTGTGCCCTACGTCGAGAGTTTGGTCTCGCTTAGAGCATGTAATGTATAACCACGGGTACCAAGCATGCCCAAGTTGATCGAACAAACCACGATGATCAATGGTATGGAAGATTAACTCCACATCTTTGCCTATGTACAAATGCAGGACTAGTTTGATGTTGATAATGATTAGCGATGCTATCCTTTTGTTCTTTTTTCCTCGAATACGTAGGAGAGTTGTGTATTATTGTATTAAGAAAAAATCGAAGAAATCAAGAAAGTTATTTACAACGACACGGAGCAGAATGCTCACGCCAAAGCATTAGGCACTAAGGTGCACTAAGAAGCCGATGGCCTTATATTAAAACCCTACTACTCGCTATTGAGATCACCCTACTTCACATCTGATTGCGCTCAGCAGCTCCTGCACCGTGGCTTCGCGGCCGTGGAAGAGACGCGCATTGCGTTCCTTCCACAAGCTCCAGATGATTAGCATGAAGAGTGTACCAATTCCTCTTCTCTTCTCTCTTAGCTGCGATGTTCTGACATGAGCCCACCAGTCTTGCAATGAACAAGGAGCAGCCTGGAACGTACAGGCGCACCCCAGCCAAGTCAAAGCTTCCCACCAGGTCTGCTTCGCATAGGAGCAGTTGACGAGGATATGATCAGTAGTTTTCGGGTCCTGGTGGCAAGGTCAACAAGATGCGTGAATCTCCAAGTTATGGCGCCGTCGTCTGTCAGGTGTACAGAGGCGTCTTTTTAAGATGCCATCCTTTGGTTTGTGTCATTTGGTTCAGTAGCTAGTGAGCAGTTTTAACTCGAGCACCACTCATTCATTTTCGGCATTACTCCGTGTATACAGTACTAGTTGCAAATTAATGTTGCTATATTGGAAGGAAGCATCAATGAGTGAACAGCTGCTAAAATTTAGACATCTCCATTTATATTTGATCACCAACACCGAGTGCTTTGTCAAAGTATACAAAGTTTAACCCTTTTTTTTAAAAAAAAAAAATACAAGATGCATTTTTTAATGTGACGCAGTCTAGAGGAAGTCCACACCAGTGTTTAAAATCTCCGGCTAAACCTCTTAGCTGTTGGGCAGCTATAGCCGGCTATAGCTACAGCTAAGCAATTTAGCGGATTTGCAAATATAGGTTAAAAGAAATGTGACATCATTACTTCACTAATTCATCTCATCACCAAGTCATCAGTTCTCGCTTCTCAGTTCTCACAGGAGTATAGCACAATATACAGGACATTGGACCATGTTTCAGTCCAGAACACTTGGCACTCACAGTTCATCACAGGATGAGAACAGGACAGAGGCAAACCATAGAGACAACGCATCATCTACCCATCAGAACAGTCACCAGGATACCAGAATCAGAGGAGGAAAGGGGAACAGAGAACGTGCTGGTTCTTCCTTGCCTCGCGTTGCAGCCTCAAACGAAGCAGCCGCCGGTGGACCATCAACCATGGCACCGTCGCAGTCGCCGCCGCCTTGGTGGGTTGTAGCAGCAGCCGTCGCTTAGGGTAGAGAAGTGGGAAATAGAGAGGGTGCTACCTCGTCTCCAGGTTTGCCTGTGTATACATGGGCTGAAACGATGAAATCTGGGCTGAAATTCTTGGTGGCCGAGTGCGTTGCCTGCCAAGTTTGTTCGCTCGCGCTAAATGAAGGCTCATTTTAGCGGCTATCTCCAGCTAAACCGCTATTAGCGGCAGCGATTGAACTATCCTAGCTGTGTCTCTTCGCAGCCGCTATCTCCGGCTAACCTTGGTCCAAGTTCTCGCTGATCGAGGACTGAGCCAAGAGATTCTCAAAGAGTATTTTAGCAGCCTGTCCCCAGTATTTTTTGTCGACACACGGATCGGAGAGCTCGGCCGCCTGGCCTGCCCTCTCCATTTCGATCGTTGCTTTCATCCCATCTCGATCAGCGCCGTCAGGAAACACTGCTCTTTCGATAGACATCGCAGCGTCTGGATGCGCGCGGCGGCACGTTCCCGCCGGTGACCTTCTGGTCTCCGGTGCTCTCCTCCTCCTCCGCTGATGATCTCCTGGTCTCTGGTGCCCATCTGCCGCCTCCGCCTCTGTGGCCACTCTCTGGGTGACCTCCTTCATGGATTTTTCGTAAGTGGACTTGCGTCCTGGCCTCCAATTTTCATCAAAGGTACGATCGCTCCTTGGATCCCAAGTGTCGGTCACTTCTTCTTCAGGATCGTTCTTTTGGCTTTTAGCAACCTTCACAAGGTCAAAGATTAAGTTGACGGAGGAGAATGTCAGCTTCCTTTTGCAATCGGTCCTGGGAGGTTTTTCTTCTCACTTTCAAGTCTCTGAGCTCGGTCCTGGGAGGTTTTTCTTCTCACTTTCAAGTCTCTGAGCTGGAGGATTGGATTTTCAAGTTTTGTATTTCCTCCAAGGATGTTGGACTTCTCGTCTATCAATTGGGTGTTTATCAGTGTGGCATTTTTAAAGTGACTTTTCATCTTTGCAATGATCGGGGGATCTCTTTTGCAAGGAATGTCCTTTCATCAGCTCAAGGTTTTTCATCAGACTGGACAACTGTGGCTCCAAAGAAATCTAGATTCACCAGCTTTCCTCCTTTGTCTGGGTCAAATTTAATCCCTATTGGATCCTCTTCGATGGCTGCTTCTTCTCGATTCACCCAGGGAGGACGTCATTCAGTTTTTGCTCGCCTAGGACCTTCTTGGATCAGGGAACATCGACACATAGCGAAGAACACGGATTTTTCAAAATCCATCAATCCAGGCCTTGATTTGGGGCTCAATTTAGGAGCATCAATGCCAGCTTCTTCACAGCGCTCAGGGGGTGCAAGTTTACCGCCGCAATCACAGGCCATTTCAAGTGCTTTGCCGAATTTGGTGGGCCGGATGTCTTGCTCAAGGTGTTTTTCTAATAGACATTCACGGGCCGCATGCTACAAGTCTGTGCGGTGCAATCTTTGTTTTCGTTTGGGCCATGTAGCCCACTCATGCAGATACCCGCCGCGCTTCCCTGGTCTTTCTGGTGCTATGGTTTTTTCTTCTCAGGTGCATTCAACCGATTGGGACAATGCTAATCCTCACATGTGGTTTCAATCTTCCTCAACCATGACAAGTGGACCTTTGACAGAGAGGAGGCCAGTCGTTGGAAGCTTCCAACAGCTGGGTAAATCACTGCTTGGTGTATCTTTCTTTACCCAAGAAATAACAGTTTTTTGGCAACTCTCTCCCCCAACCGTACTCTCCAGTGTTGTGGCTCCAACTTCCATGCTTCGCTCGCCGTCATCGCACCTGCCTAGTTCTTCTCCGCCTCAGGAACCTGGTAGCAGCGATCCGCACCAACCTACAGAAAATCCTCTGCTTGGCTGCTCCAAGCCTTCCTGCCTTTCCCTCCCTTCGAGCGATCCGGCATTGCGCCAAGGAGAGTTGCTGGAGCATCCGCCTTTGCCTCTCATGGCATACAGATTTGTGGATCCCACCCCTTTCCTTCCTCGGGGATGTCAGCGGCAATTGGTAGGCTTCCGCAAGCCAATGTCCAGGGTTATTCTTGGAGGTCCACGGAGGAATCAAAGTGATGTGGCAATAGCAACCATTGAGCCTCTTCCGCAACAGCAGGTATCATTTCAATCTATAAGGGAAATGCTGGATGATTTCTTGAGGAATCGCTGTCGTATGGGTGTTCACTCCATCCAACCCTGTCCATATGGTCAAGCGTATGTTCGTTTTTATTTTGTTCATGAAAAAGATTTTCTGATTGGAGGCGGGCCCCATGAATATGGTCATTATAGAATCTCTTTTTCTGACCACAATAAGGGTTGGAACAATCGTCTTATCACTATGAACTGTGAAGTCTGGATTATGATTCTTGGGTTTAATATAGATTACTGGACAAAAGCAGATTTAGAGAAAGCTGTGGCTGAATTTGGGAGGCTCCTTGTTTGGGAAGAGGACCCGAATAACCTGGCTAGAATTGTTGCTAAAATTCGGGTTGTTGATTTATCTGAAATTCCATGGTTTTTAGTCTGCTCAGAGGGGGAGGACTTTGAAGGGAATTCATGGACTGCTCAGTGTGAAATCTTACAGTACAGGATGTTAGGTGGGGGACCTGCTGATGAGGGACAGCCGCCAGATGATGTGGAGCCTACTTTATTTGATTTCTTTGGTTATGGTCAGCCCTCAGCTAATGCAGCCAATAATCCTAATGTGCCTAATCAGCTAGTTAATTAGGAGCAGGCTCCACAATGGTGTCTCTGGCCAGATGGACCACAAGCAGAAGGGGATGGGCCTTTCATTGGTCCTCAAGAAGCCCATGAAGCTCCAGATGTCCCTATTATTCAGGCTCTTCCTGCACCCATTCTTGCTAACAATGCAGCTGCTGATAATGCTCCAGGACTCCTTAATATTGATTTGAACATGGCTATTGCTGATGATTTGGGGGGCATTGAGAATAATGAGCAGCCACATGATGATATAGTGGAAGAACCCCATGCAGATTATAATACTCAGGTTATTGAAGGCTCAGATAACTCTGATAATGAGATTGTTCCAATTCAGCAGGTGGCTGGACAGCTTGCACAAGTGGAGCCTGTACAAGTGGAAGTGTTTATTCCTCAGGATAATGGTCAACCCATTCATATGGTGCAAGATGAGATAAATGAAAATGATCTCATGGACATCAATCAGGATCAAGGTGTTCACCAAGAGGAAGGATACAATGATGTCATGCAGCTTGGTTATGTTGAATTTCTCCAGCCTGATCAGGATCCTGTCTTTGCTTAGAGGGAAAGTCTTTTTCAGCCTAAACTGAGTGCTGAATTTTATAGACAGTGGGCAAGAAATTTCTCTTCTGGGTCTGATGAACCCAAGGTAGAGATACCCATGTCCTGGGCATCCTTCTTTATGGCACAGCTGATAAACCCCAGTAATTTTGTGTGGGCCAAGGAGTTTCTATCTTCTCCAGCGCTAAAATGCCTTGAATATGACCAAGTATTACAATTCTCCATCCCACCCAGATGCCCCAACACAGATGTGCCTGATTGCTCTGCATCTATGACAGAACACAAGACAGTGGATGATAAAGGAAAAAAAATTTATTTGAAGGGATTGAAAAATCACATCTGGCCAGTTCCTCGACTACTCCACCGGCCTTGGTGGATAAATCTGCTACAGCCTCTCCCAATACCACACAGTCTGCTTCACCTGCTACACCTGTTCAGGGGCTCATCAAGAAGGTGGCATCTTCTACAGGCCCATGGTCTAAGTCTTTGTTGCAGCAGGCCGATATGGTGGCCAGTTAACACAGGATAAAGCAGGTACCACTCTGTCTGATGAGGACCTAAGGAGGAGTACAAGGATAGCAAAACACAACAAAGGCTTCAAAAATTCTGGGTGCAAGGATAAGAACTGCATTGGATGCTCTGCTCAACCTCCTTTCTTATCCCAATCAGTAATTCGCAACCTCGGAGAAACCTTCTGCAGGATTGAACCCTCAAAGCTGTCAGTAGCTGGCCTCAACAAAAAGAAGAATGTAGCCCCCCTGGTGGAAGGAAGGCTCTGAAGAAAAAATCTGACAAGAGCGCAGAAGATGATGATGCCACAAAAGATCAGAAGAAAAAGCCCAAAAAATAGTGCCTTTCAACAGATGGCTAAGTGTTTCATTTTGTTAGGAAGAAACAAACTTCATATACTATGTTATTTGTGGTGGACCCATTTGTTATCGGTCCAGTTTCACTTTTGTGTCCTTGTACTGATGATACCTTTACAGTATTGTAGATGTTTCTCTATCTCTATATATATTGATGAACTCTTCTCATAACAAACGAGATTGCAAGATTTTGTGCTGGAATGTAAGGGGTATAAATTCAGAAAAGAAATGGTATTCAGTTAAAGACAAAATTTCTGACAGCAATTGCGACATCATTTGCATCCAAGAAACAAAGAGGGAATCGCTAGATTTGTTATTTATTAAAAAGTTATGTCCCCAAGCCTTTGATAAGTATGAGTTTTTACCGTCACAAGGGGCCTCTGGTGGGATTGCAATAATCTGGAAATTATCTGTGTTCTATGGGGAACTAATTTTCATGAATCAGTTTGCTATCTCAGTTAAGCTTACTTCACACCTTACTGATTGGGAATGGGTTCTCACGAACATTTATGGTCCTTGTACTGGGGAAGGGAAAATAGCCTTCATTCAATGGTTCAAACACATCCGAATGCCTGATGACTATGACTGGTTGGTAGTGGGGGACTTCAATCTCATTCGGGATCCATCTAATAGGAATAAACCAGGTGGTAATTATAGTGACATGTTCATGTTCAATGATGCCATTAACACTTTGGGCTTAGTGGAAATTCCACTAAAATCCAAACAATACACTTGGACCAACAAGAAACAGGTACCGCTGTTGGAGCATCTGGACTGGTTCTTTACTTCTGCTTCTTGGACTCTTAGTCACCCAAACACAACGGCCTATTCCTTGGTGATGGAAACGTCAGATCACTCACCTTGTGTCATCCATGTCAGGACAGATATTCCAAAGGGCAACATTTTCAGGTTTGAGAATTATTGGCTGGAACATGATCAATTCATGGATGTTGTCTCACATGGGTGGTCAGTGCCGGTTCAAGAATCTGATAAAGCTAAAGCTATCACCAAAAAATTCAAAAACCTCAGAAGGGTTCTAAGAACATGGAATTCTCAACTGTCAAGCCTTAAGGGTCTGATCTCAAATGTGAAGTTGTCTTTATTTTTCATGGAATTGATTGAAGAATACAGGGATTTAACCCTCATGGAATGGAATTTCAAAGTACTTTTACAGGAACATTTGCAAGACCTTCTGAAACAGCAAAATATATACTGGAAACAGAGAGGCTCCATTAAGTGGGTAAAATTTGGGGATGAGTCCACAAAATTCTTTCATGCAAATGCAACCATCAAGCATAGAAAAAGCTACATTAGGTCCCTAGAGGACACATCTGGAACTCCCCAGTATCATCATCAAGTGAAGGAGTCAATTCTATGGGAAGCTTTTAAGGAAAGATTGGGTACCTCTGAGTATAGCTCCATGACCTTCGACCTGCAAGAGCTCATACAACCTTCTGCCAACTTAAGCCAGCTTGAGGAACCTTTTTCACATGACGAAATTGACTCTGTAGTTTATAACCTACCAAATGACAAGGCACCTGGTCCGGATGGGTTTAATACCAATTTCATAAAGAGCTGTTGGCACATAATAAAACAGGATTTCTATTCTCTGTGTGAAGCATTTCATTCTGGCAATGTCTGTTTACGAAGCATAAATGGATCATATATCACACTAATTGCTAAAATTGATGGAGCAGCAAAAGTCACAGATTACAGGCCAATTTCTCTCCTAAATACATCCATGAAGATTATAACAAAGCTTTTGGCTAACAGGCTACAAAAGGTATTACAATCACTTATTCATGCAAATCAATATGGTTTCATTAAAACAAGAACCATACAAGACTGCTTAGCCTGGGCCTTTGAGTACCTTCACTTATGCCACAAATCCAGAAAGGAGATAATCATTCTTAAGCTTGACTTTGAGAAGCCCTTTGACAAAATTGAACACAAAGCTATGCTCTCAATCATGCAACAGAAAGGTTTTGGAAGTAAATGGATCCAGTGGATGGAGCAGATATTTGGATCAGGCACATCTTCCATTCTTCTCAATGGTGTTCCTGGCAAAAGATTCAGTTGTAAAAGAGGAGTTCGTCAAGGGGATCCCTTATCTCCTCTTCTGTTTGTTTTGGGAGCAGATCTTCTACAATCTATTATTAATTTTTCAAAGGAGCAAGGTCTTTTACACCTCCCTATCCCTTTGACATACAGTCAGGATTTCCCCATCTTACAATATGCCGATGATACTCTTATAGTTATGGAGGGCTGCCCCATTCAGATCCTACACTTGAAACAACTTCTGCAGAATTGTGCAGTATCCACTGGTCTCAAAATAAACTTCTCTAAATCCATGATGGTGCCTATTAATGTTACAGAAGACAGATTGCAGCTCTTATCACAAACATTTGGCTGTGCTACAGGTGGTTTGCCTTTTACTTACCTAGGGTTACCTTTGGGCCTCACTAAACCCAGGATTGAAGAATTTCTTCCAATGGTATCCAGATGTGAGAGAAGATTAGTAGCCACGTCCAATTTCTTATCAGATGCAGGGAGGCTTCAGTTAACAAATTCTATTTTCACAGCTATGCCCATGTTTCATATGTGCACATTCTTACTGCATAAGACGGTGTACAAACAGGTGGATAAATACAGAAAGTGTTGTCTTTGGCGAAAATCTGATATCAATAATAGGCAACCACCAAAAGCTGCCTGGGACCTGGTATGCCGGCCAAAGAAAGAGGGTGGCCTTGGTGTTTTGAATCTCAGAACACAAAATGAAGCTCTCCTTTTGAAATATTTACACAAATTCTTCAATCACGCAGATATTCCATGGGTTCATCTGATTTGGGAGAAACATTATGATGCTGGTAGGCTGCCAGGACGAATAAGAAAAGGTTCTTTTTGGTGGAGAGACATTGTCAAGCTCATTGCTAAATTTAAAGGTTTAGCGACAGTAACAGTAGGCACTGGGCTCACATGTTTACTTTGGCATGACCTGTGGAACAATAAGATTCCTGCCCAAGAATATCCACAACTATACTCTTTTACTAGAAAGGATGACATATCTGTCAGGCAGGCATATGTGCTAACAGATTTACAACAACTCTTCACCCTGCCCCTAACTTCGCTGGCTATGGATCAATTGTTACAATTGGCTGCTGATTTGGAATTTATTTCCACAAATGAAGAGCAAGACAGCTGGACATATATTTGGGGCAATCAGCATTTCTCCTCATCCAAAGCATATCGGACACTAATGGGACATCAGCATGTTCATCCAGTTTTTCGATGGCTTTGGAAATCTAAATGCCAAAGCAAACACAAGTTCTTTTTCTGGTTACTTCTTAAAGACAGATTGAGTACACGGAATGTTCTTCGAAGGAAGCATATGGAGTTGCCTTCTTACTTCTGTGTCTTATGCATGCATAACATAGAAGAAACTTTATTTCATCTTATCTTGGAATGTCCCTTTGCGCAAGAATGTTGGATCAATATTAGCCTGTTTGCAGATTTGACACAAGAGCCCTATAATATCCTAAATAGCTTCAAAATTCAACTGCAAGTCAGTTTCTTCATGGAGGTCATTATTCTCATGAGCTGGTGTATTTGGATGGAAAGGAATGACTGGATTTTTCAGGGCATCACTCCATCGGTCCATAATGCCATGTCGAGATTCAAAGTTATCTTTACGCAGGTTATGCTTCGCGTAAAAGAGGAATGGAAACAACCGATGATAGAATGGCTAGAACATACTCTGTAATCTTTATGATCTTTTTTCTCTCTTTCTTTGTTTCTTGAACCGTTTACACTTTTTGTTTGTTCTTTTTCTCTTTTATATATAATATATAACCAGCAGGGGTCTTTCCCCTCCTGTTTCATCAAAAAAAAAAAACCTTGGTCCACACACACTGAGAAGACATCAATGGCTTGATGGCTCGCTTGCCGGTCATCGACCCACCGTGGCTTCATATAGAGCGTGGACTGGCTTTAGCATCTTCGGATGTGAAGACCCTCCCTTCATAGAGAAACTGAATTGTGAACACGGTGTCAAAGTGAATAGGAGGGTGTGATGAAAGGTTGCCTTAGCTAGTGGCTAGCTCCTCATGCGGCTTGGCAGCTGCTTTCGTGTTGAGTTCTTGGTGGAGCTCGATCGTGGATTAGAAGTGCCATTAGCGACGTGGAAACATCACAAACAGGAAAAAGCCGACCTGTACTGGAAATCAAAATCATGTATGTGATGACACACATCACTGACGAATTTTTTATACGTATCAGCATCCATCACCCTCATTCCCTTTTGCGCCTTATGATTCCTACTACTAGGAAAACGTCAGTTCTCCGAGTGACGTCGCTTGGCCGGCTATCCACCTGTTAGCTACTCAGATGACAGCAACAAGATCGATCGATGAGAACTGAATTGGGTTAGCAAGAACGGAGCAGAGATGGACAGCAGAGGATGATGGCTTGTTTCTCTCAACAATTATCGTGAAAGTACACTGGCCCGCCTGGCCCATTTACCTCTGAGAGGCCCATTTGCTTGCACATCAGCTTCTTTCCGCAGTTGGAGCTGACTTCTGACACCACCGATCGAGGCCCTCGACATGGAAGACGGAAGAGAAGCTGCAGGGCGTGCTGATTCAGCGAGTGGCCACGGATCGGCCGGCCACCGTCATCACACGAGATGACGAGACACAAAGGAGCTAAAACCTACTCGGATTCCAAGACGAGGATGAGAATCGGACTCGGAATCGATTCGACGCTGCGGGCACAGCGCGCCTCCATGATAAATACTCCCAAGCACCGCATGCACCTCGATCCATCCAAGAACTTTTTTTTTAAATTGCGGACCCGGCAGAAATTGCCGGGCTTATTAATTAATAGAGAAGAAACATCCATCGAAGAACTCGATCAAGATGCAGCTCCGAGCCTGTTTCCTAAAAAAAAAGATGCATCTCCGATCTGGCAGGATGCTCGGCTCCGACGAGAAGCGCCGCCGGACCTTGGCCGCCGCCATCCCGGACGACCTGCTCATCTCCGAGGTCTGGTGGTCCACCTCCCCGCCAAGCCCCTGGCGCCCTGCAGGTGCGTCTGCCGCTCGTGGCGCGACGGGATCGCCGGCGCCGCCTTCGTCCACCGCCACCTCGAGCTGTCCCGCTCCAGCCCACCCTCCGTGCTTGCCATACCCCGCGAGGTCGACCCGCACGACGCCTACGCGACGACGTCCGGTGAGATCAGCTTCCACCGCCTCCTCCTACCACCGCCAGAACAGGCGCTGGGCACCATTGGCACCGAGCTCATCTTCGAGAAGGCGTGGCCGGAGGGCATCACGCGCCTTATCATACCGACGCACCGCGACGGTTTGGTCGCGATCGCCACGGCCACGAATCACAGGGTGTTCGTCTGCAACCCGGCAACAAGAGAGTTCGTCGCGCTGCCGCTCGGCAGCCATAACGAGCTACTACATCTAGCGAGATGCTGGTCCTGCCGGTGGCGCTAGGCTTCGACCAATGGCGCAACCGCTACCTCGTTGCCAGGTACTTCTACCGGAACTTCGGTGAGGTATCCTTCGACGAGGCCACCGGCGAGTGGTCGCAGGACTGCACCGTCGGCCACGAGGTCTTCACGCTCGGCGCCGGCGACTCCTGGGAGGCCACCGAATGCCCGCCGCACGCCGCCGGAGTTCAAAGGCCTGTATGCACACGGCAGGCCTTCTACTGGCACGCCGTCGAAGAGCCACTTCTGATTTGGTTCGGCCTGCGGGACAGGACGTTCGCGGTGGTGCCACGCCCTCCGGCCGGATGGAGCCCCCACGACGACATGGCGGACCTGGACGGGAGGCTGTGCAACGCCCACGCCGGCGCAGAGGCGGCGGCGTTCCATGTCTGGCTGGCAGACGACAGGCCTGAGCTGCAGTGGTCGTTGCAGTTCCGCATTGAGCTCCTCTACCCGCCGGACGATCCCGATATCATCCACTACATGAGGCCGGTTATCTCCGTTGGGAGCAAGATGTTGTTAGCAGTGGTGGGCAAGTGCTCCTACCTGTTCTGGGGCACCATGACGAACGAAGCTCAGCAAGAAGCGGTGGACTTGCATCACGAGGTGCAGTACGAGCGACCGGACGGAAGCAAGTGCATGAGCCAATCGCAGGACGGAAGCTGATGGAACGAGCCAAAATGATGGTTTGGGAGACTCCATTTTTGCCTATGGCCAGCTAGATTTGTGTGGGTCGAATTTGATGATAGCCATGATATCCTTAACACCAAATTAGCAACTGACATCAGTCCGTGTCAGATTTTGAGGTCCAGCAGTCCACCAAGGGATTACCCAAGTGGTTTATTTGTAGGCAAAGGGGATTGCGAGACAAAAACTCGAGGATGATCATAAGAACACGAAGGATTTAGACAGGTTTGAGCCTTTGGAGAGTAATACTCTATGTCCTGTGTCGGCGGTTTGTATTGCTTTGTTCTGGTGCAAATAGATTGATTTGGGGGCTGATTGATGTGATTATCCTTGAGAGGTGCCCTGGCCGCCTTATATAGGCTGGCGACCGAGGGTTATAAGTTGGTTTGAATCTATCCTAGTCGGTTATTACAGGGAAAGTAATTTAGATCGGTTTACAGATAGAGTCCCGCAATGTTTGGACTTATTTGGTTCACCTTGGCTTTCCTTGTATGCTAAGTATCTTCATATCCTTGGTCCGCATGTTCTAGTCGGGCCGGCCCACTTGTCAGAACCGATCAGTACCCTGGTTGGTGGGGACCCATAGGGTAACCATATTTCTCAAGCCCCTTAGCAATGTGTAGGCGAATAGAAGCTAAAGGTACCACGGCAAAGCTTGTGAAGTGGTCAGCTGAAGGCGTAGTGTCGTCATAGTGATGGAGAGGCTGCGCAGGGCTCAAAAAGAAGAAAAATCCGAAAAAAACGTAGAGCCATACGCGCAGAGTGAAGTCGAGCGCCGAGCTGGTGGATGCCGAGTGTCCAACAGGTCAGAGCGAAGAACATGGAGGGCGTCGCAAGATGCACTCCATTTGGAGTAGCCCCCAAGTTTTGAAGTGATTAGAATAATCGGTCCAATGATCAAATAAAATGTCTTCATCCCAAGAATAAGTCCTAGTGCCCGAGCACAAGGATTAGCGGAGCCACGGAGGCATGCCGACCAGAAATAATCATCCAACCCTTAAGGGTAAGGACTGGTGCGACGAGGGGAACTTGACAAAGATACCTGTCCACGAGAATACTACACCATCTGAATAACTGCAAAATTCCCTTTGGCCGGAATATCGCTTATCTGATCAGAGGAGGCTTGTCGTACGTGTTCACGAATTCACTATTGCACCTTGGTTGAATCCTAGCTATCTTGCTATAAATAAGCTAGCAACTCGGTTGCTCATCACCAAGAGCCATGGCCCAAAGAGTATCACTCGTAGGTTGGAAGCTTGTAATCTTTGATGCTTGTAGCAACTATCTTCAAGCTTGATGCGAGAAGAATTCTCGTGAGGAAAATTTGGATGCTCCTTCCCTTTGCAGTCTCTTCGATGAAGTCGGGAGGTAATGATGTTGGAAGAATCCTCGTGATGAAGCTGCGTTGTTCATCCAGCGAGCTTTTCGAAGATGCCATGATTTGTGAAGTATTGCTTGTAATTGTTTTGTATTGTAGCTTCTTAGTCGGTATCCAGGGACACCAACTATCTTAGAGTTGCCGCAGATATTTGTAACATGCACCAACGATAGAAAAATAAAGTTGTAGACAAGCAAGTGCCCCATCATCTGAATGTGTAGAAAAGCAGAACCACGGGGGCACTAGTATCCGAATTGGGCATCCTACCCTCCAGTACGAGGACTGGCGGAGCCGCAGAGATACACCGACTTGAAGTAGGCATCCAGCCCCCGAGTACGAGGACTGGCAGAGCCATAGAGGCACGCCGATCTAAAATAGACATCCAGCCCCCGAGTACGAGAAGTGGCGAAGCCGCGGAGGCATGCCAACTTGAATAGGCATCCAACCCTCGAGTACGAGAACTGGCAGAGCCACAGAAGCACGCCGACCTGAAATAGGCATCCAGCCCCCGAGTACGAGGACTGGCGGAGCCGCGGAGGCACACCGTTTAGTCCAACCGAAAACCCACAAATTCTGTCCCACGCACGTGCACCGAAATGGCAGGACCACAGATTCTGCATTTCGTTGCTAGGGTTACGCCGTCAGTGTCATTAAAAGCCGAAGAGGCATGATTCCATCTGTCATTTACCATTTGCACTGCTGCCACAGCACACACAAGCGCAATGCTACCACGCCAGTGAACCCTAGGTTGCGCCGCTGCGTCATTGAATCTGCTCACGAGCGCTTCATCACCACCGTCTAAGCTAGTCGCCGCACCACTGCATGCGAGTCAAGAGCCTCACTGTGATTAGGTCCAAATCACAAGGAGTAAAAACCCAAGAGATGGCAGTGGAACAAGCACCAGATCCATCCACCTACTGGATGAAATCAGTGATGATGGAGGAGCGACTCCAAGCGCTCGTCGATCGAGGCCTCCTTGGTCCCAAGGTGTTGCTGGATTGGAAGGCGACAGCCGGGCAGGAGTATTTGAGCGAAGATATCATCATCTTTGCATTGTTCTTCGAGCGGGGATTCGGAATCCCCTGCGGAGATTTCTTCAGGGGTCTTCTCCACTACTACAAGATTGAACTAGTACATCCGAACCCCAATTCGATTTTGGATGTAGCCATGTACATTCATCTGTGTGAAGCCTACCTCGGCATTTCCTCCCACTTCGACCTCTGGCATTATCTATATCAACTAAAAATCGTGTTGACAAGGGGAAAACCGAGGGTAGTCAGCGGTTGTGGGTTTTCGCTGCTGGCAAAGAGAGTAGCCGAGTACTTTGACCTAGAATTGAAGGAGTCCAACAAAAATTGGCACAAGGAATGGTTTACCGTTGCCAATCAAAAGCTAGAGCTTCCTGCACATGTTGGGGATAGATCCCCAGTACCCGCAAGGAAGGAAGAAGGTAGACTCCTATTAGAATTCCCCTGTAATCCTACTAGAACTCATACCATGTAATCCTACTAGGACTCTTACCTTGTAATCAGCTAGTAATCCTGCCCCCTGAAGTATATAAAGGAGGGCAGAGGTCCCTAGATTGGCAGAGACAACATAGCTCAAAACTCCTACAGAACCACCAAGAGGTTCAACACCAAACAACACCCAAGTGCAGGGTGCAATATATCACACCCCAAACAGGATGTAGGGTATTACACTACTCTGGTGGCCCGAACTTGTATAAATCCGTATCTTGTGTCCTTACTTTTACCTTCAAGTTCCAGGTCTGGCGATTCCCCACCAACCAATCTACTACCTCGGGGACCCTCTCGGTAGGTTGTCGGTATAAAACACTGACATCTGGCATGCTAGGTAGGGGAGTGTCAGTGTTTTATACCCGGCAACCTATTGAGGGAGTACCCGAGGTAGTCGATTTGTCTGTGGGGGATCGCCGAACCTGAAACTTGAAGGTAAAAGTGAGGATGCAAGATACGGATTTATAGAAGTTTGGGCCGCCAGAGTAGCGTAATGCCTTACGTCCTGTTTGGGGTGTTGTATATTGTGCCCTACGCTTGGTGTTGAGTAGCCTAGTTGTAGGCTATTGGTGACGGTTCTCAGCCTGCTGATCTAGGTACCCCAGCCCTCCCTTATATACTTTAGGGGGCATGATTACTAGTCGGTTACAAGAAGGAGTTCTAATAGGAGTACATGGTACGAGTCCTAGTAGGATTACAGGGGAATCCTAGTAGAAGTTTATCTTCTTTCTTCCTTGTGGGTACTGGGGATCTATCCCCGACAAGCTCCCGAGCGCCTCATAGTCGAATGCAGCAGTCTTCGAGTAGTTTTAAGATCCTCGCCGAGTAGTTTTGATGCTCTTCGAGTACTTTATCCAGTTGAATCTTCAAAGTTTCTCAAAGCTGCCATGAGGCTATGGTGTGCTCAAAGCCATGATCATCTTAATATTGTAATCTTCATATATGGAGGGTGACGAAAATCACACTCTATATGGAGTAGCCCCCGAGCCTTAGGTTGAATCGTAGAATTAGGCTGAGGGTCAAAATCTTGAATCTTATTCTTTCACTTTGAAAAATTTAATTGTTGGGTGTAGCTTATCAGCCCCTAAGCCTTGGAACGATTGAATAATCAATCCGAGGGTCTTGAATCTTCACGCAAGTCATCATCCGAGTAGTTTTGCGGTGTCGAGCCCCCGAGCTTATGCGCCAGGGGAGCTGTGTAAGCCACGTTGAGTAGTTATTGGCGCTTAGCCCCCGAGCTTGGAAGCTAGCTGAGCCATTGGAGATATTCCGAGTAGTAATTGGTGCTTAGCCCTTGAGTTTGGGAACTAGCTGTGCCGTTGGAGGTACGCTTAGCGTCCTGAAGTGTCGTTGCTGAAGCTTGATCTGAAAGAAAAGATGCGTACATTATGTAGCATTTTTGTAGGTTATTGCAACTGTTAAAATTTATTCAGTGATCAATATTATGTGTCATGCTCTTATTTCGGTCATATTCTTCCCGAATAGTTAGCCTATTACGTTTAGGCTCTCAGTTCCCGTTTAGCCATTGCCATTGCGTGTGTGAGATCTTCGTCTCGTATACGCGTATTGGAAGTACTGTTTGCATAGCTGAGAGCTTTCACGTGAACGTGTTCTAGCATTTAGGCGTGATAGGTGCACCCGAGGCTTTTACGAATTAAGGCGTGTTCTGCTCGAGAAGATTAGTGACCTTAAAAGAAGACAAAAATGAGTAGTTGACATTGCGATAAAAGAGACTACGTGATTGCGCGCAAGAGTTTGCTGTCCTCCGGTGAGTAGAGCGCGTGTTGTGCGCAAAAGTTTGCTACCCTCCGACGAGTAGAGCGCATGTTGTGCGCAAGCGGAAAGTAAGCTGGAAAATAATTAGAAAAAGTGACTTAGCTTGATTCGTGGACGATTGTCGACGAAGCCGTGGCAGTCATCGATGAAACCACAATGGTTGTTGATGAAACCGACTAGTCGGAGTCGATTCCGACTAGTTGTTGATGGTGCGAAGTTTGCCCCGATTAATTTTCTTTGTCGAGATGGGTAGTCAAAGTAGTCGTCGATGAGTGTCATGGCGTAGTCGAAGTAGTCGTCGGTGAGTCGCCCATCGAAGTAGTCGAGACGAGGAGTCGAAGTAGTCATACTCGACTAGTAACTAGTCGAGACGAGTAGTCGAAGTAGTCATCCGCGGGTCACCAAACGTCCTCGCGAAGTTGAAGTAGTTGTCGGCGACTGGATGTTGGCAAGGTAGTCGAAGTAGCCGTCGACGGGTTATCGTTCGTCATGGTGAGGTCGACGTTGCTGGCTGTTGGTTGTCGCCACCTAGTCAGAGTTGATTCCAACTAGTTGTTAACAGTGTGAGGCTCGCCCTCAGCTAGTTCTCTAATCGAGACAAGTAGTCGAAGTAGTCGAGATTGTCGCTGGCGTGTTAGCTTGCCAATTGTAGGTGTTGCCGCGTGAGTTGAAATCTTGTTTGGTACGATCGTTGATGTACATGGTAGCTTCCTTGGTACATCTTCCTTGCCCGCATAGCAATTTTTCTTGAATTGAATTTCAAGCCGAAACAGATGCGCATGTTGTTACATGCGGTTCGACTCTGATTCAGATTCCGTCTTGACTTGGACATGGAACGTAGTGAGATTCCATTTTGGATTCTGTCTCGGCACTGGCGGCTTCTGCGGATAGAATTGGAAAACAAGCTTCTCGACTCTGCTGCGAATTGGACCTCGGCGACTTGTTTCGAATCGGAACTCGGTGACTTGCATCTCATCGAGTAAATTGATTTTTGAAGATGAGGTCCTTCAAGCTCGCCCGATGATTTTGACGATCACCCCTACCTGACGCGCTAGTTGTTGGTGTTTTATACCCAGCAACCTACCGAGGGAGTACCTGAGGTACTTGATTTGTTGGCGGGGGATCGACGGACCTGAAACTTGAAGGTAAAAGTGAGGTCACAAGACACGGATTTATATAGGTTCGGGCCGTCAGAGTATCGTAATGCCCTGCGTCCTGTTTAGAGTGTTGTATATTGCACCCTGTGCTTGGTATTGAGTAGCCTAGTTGTAGGCTATTGGTGACGATTCTCAGCCTGCCGATCTAGGTATCCCTGCCCTCCCTTATATACTCTAGGGGGTAGAATTACTAGTCGGTTACAAGGAGGAGTCCTAATAGGAGTACATGATATGAGTCCTAGTAGAATTACAGGGGAATCCTAGTAGGAGTTCATTTTCTTCCTTCCTTGCGGGTACTAGGGATCTATCCCCAATAGGGAGATCGTTGAGATCATCGGGCGATCTTGAATGACCTCATCATCAAGATCAATCTACTCGACAAGACACAATTCACTGAGTCGGAGTTCTGAGCAGACAAATCTATGTTGAGATAGAATTGATGCGCTCTGCATTGCAATCAAACACCAAGTCGGTTTCCACTGCAGGCTGCTGCATACGGCTCATCAATCAAGTCACACACAGATTGAGGCAAATAATCAAGTCGCCGATGGTCTACTTCGACTACTCGTCTTGACTGGAAAACTAGTCGAGAACGGTCTACTTCGACTACTCGTCTCGACTAGAAAACTAGCCGGGGACGGTCTACTTTGACTCCTTGTCTGGACTAGAAAACTTGTCGAGGACAGGTTCCACGTGATCAACAACTAGTCGGAATCAACTCTGACTAGTTGGCTTCATCAACAATCGACACGGCTTCGTCGAAATTCATCCATGAATCAAGCTAAGTCACTTTTCTAATTATTTTCTGACTTGTTTTCCGCATGCAGGCAATGCATCGACTACGTATTTGTGTACACCTCTCAACGGGAGTTACCCTACAGAGCTACACTTTGCGTGTGGAATGAGGCGCCTACATGTGCTGACGTTGTCAGATTTGAAGTATTGGGGAGTTTATTGTCAGGGATCTGCTATGAGGTGATATGATTTTGGTGAAATAAACTTTTAGTAAAACCCCCAATAGATAGTTTTGAGGAAAAAATCAAAACTATCTCCCACGTTACGCATACAGGTGCCCTAACTCGATCAAGAATTAAGTATCCAATCTAGCATGTTGCGCCCGGAGAGGTGCGCCGCCATCCTGGACGATGTGCTGATCTACGAGGTCCTGGTCCGCCTCCCCGCCAAGTCCCTCGCCCGCTAGCAAACAGATCGAGAAATATACCAACTTTTAGCATGTAGTACCACATGTTGTATGTGGAGAGTTGAAAAAGTTTGGAGGGCAGAAGAGGAAAAAAATTTAGTTTTGCCGAGTGCTAAAAAACACCCGGCAAACTTATATTTTTGCCGAGTGCCGAGGAAAAACACTCGGCAAAGTAGCACTTTACCACTTTGCCAAGTGTCACTAACGGATACTCGGCAAAGTGCTAACAGCCGGCACGCCATTCGGACAGCCGTCACGCGTGCCGATCACATAATATCTTGTTGCTGAGTGTCAATTTATTGCCGAGTGTCATCTTGTTGTTTGCTAAGTGTCTGATATAGGACACTCAGCAAATACTGTTTTTACCGAGTGCATTTCATTTGCCGAGTATTTTTTAAGAGCACTCGGTAAACCAGAGGTTTGCTGAGTACCCGATGGAATACACTCGGCATCTCTACTGGTTCCGGCAGTGGCTGCGGGTGTTTCCGCCGCTCCTGGCGCGCCGGCATCACCGGCGCTAGCTTCGTCCGCCGCCACCTCGAGCTGTCCCGCACGAGGCCTCCTTCCGTGCTTGCCGTCCCTCGCGAGGTAGACCCTCTCGACGACTACGCCACTTCCACGGAGATCAGCTTCCACCGCCTCATGCTCCCACCGGCACCGGCGCCAGGCACCACCGAGACCGAGCTCATCTTCGAGAAGGCGTGGCCGGAAGGCATCACGCGCCGCATCGCACCAACGCACTGCGACGGCTTGGTCGCGATCGCCACGGCCACGGACAGGGTGTTCGTCTGCAACCCGGCCACCGGAGAGTTCGTCGCGCTGCCGCTCGGCAGACATAACGCCGAGCTACAGGATAGAGACCTGCTGGTCCCGCCGGTGGCTCTTGGCTTCGACCGATGGCGCAACTGCTACGTCGTTGGCAGGTACTTCTACAGGGCGTACGGCGAGAAGTCCTTCAACAACGTCACTGGCGAGTACTCTCAGGACTACGACATCGGCCAGGAGGTGTTCACGATCGGCGCCGGCTCCTGGGAGCTCACCCAAGACCCGCCGCACGCCGTCGGGATTCTGATGCCAATGTGCACGCGGCGCGCCTTCTACTGGCATTCTGACGTGCCGAAGCCACGACTGATGCGGTTCAGCCTGCAGGGCAGGACGTTCGCCGTGGTGTCACGCCCTCCGGTCGGCCGTGACCATCTCAGCGTCCACGAGATGGTGGACCTGGACGGGAAGCTGTGCTACGTCCACGCTGCTGCAGAGGCGTCCTTCCATGTCTGGCTAGCAGATGATAGGCATGATGAGCTGCAGTGGTCGTTGCATTGCCGCATTGATCTCCACCCAGATCCCAATCTCATCTACTACTCGAGGCCGGTGATCTCCGATGGGGGCAAGATGTTGTTCAGAGCGGCTGGAGAGTACTCGTACAACCACCTGTTCTGGTGCTCCGTTCCGAACAACACTCGAGAGAAAATGGTGGACTTGTACACGCGACCCGACGGAAGCAAGTACGTGGGACAATCGCAAGACCTTTTACAATACGTTGTGCCTTACTTCGAGAGTTTGGTCTCCCTCACAGCATGTAACTACTGAGAACATTCTCCACGCCGATGGATCGAGCCGCAACGATGGATTTGGGAGACTCCACTTTTGCTTTTTTGCCCATCATGGCAGCTAGTTGTAGGTCGAATTTGATGATACCTATGCTGTTCTGTGGTTTTCAACAATTCGTCGTGTGATTTGGTTCAGTCGGTGAAGCAGTTTCATCCAGGTCATGGCAAATCGTGAAGGAGGAGGCAAGTAGCGTGCACCTTTTATTGTGTTATTTCCTAGTGATAAATCTTGCATCGATGTGAAGGTTTTTTTTTCTTGGTGATTTTAGTTCATGGCTGCACCAAACCCCGACCCTATCCGAGACATCACCATCTCTAACCTCATGCTCGGCCAATTTGGCATGTGGAATGGTAGGCATAATAGAGTTTTGGCGGTGCATGTGCACTAGAACACCACTAGTATCTGCATTGGGACTGCACTCAAGCACTACAACCTGACGCTTGTGCAATCTTCCTATCTTTTATCAGTTTCCTTTTGGATGTGGTATCAAGGCTGCATTCAGTGCTTTTCAGTGGTGTGCTTGTGTCTGGCTCTGCCGTTCTGGTCGTTCCGCACTCTGCTTCCGAGTTGTTCTTGGTTTCCAGTTCCTGCTGTTCATGCCGGCCGGTTGTGAATTGTGATATTTGTATCTGACGATTCTGAACCAGGTTGTGCGCCGAGCAACGTTCAGCAAGCAAAGCTGGTCCCTTGTTTCCTGACAGTCTTGGACTAATACGTGCATTTTATTCAGATCATTGGTTGTAGTATGTAGTAGGTTCATCAGCTAGAAACTCAAGTCACTTCTTGGCGCTATAACAGTGCAGTGCAGTAGCATTTCTGCTCAGTTGCATTCACTCATTTTAGTACTACTGATGCTCTGAAGCTCCCAGTCAATTTGGCTGTATATACTTCTGTAAATACTCACATACAGAGCATATGTTAAACGGGATTTGCAAAATCCTCCTTTCTATCCTGTTCGGTTATGTTTCAGTGGTAACGCCAATGCCACATTCTCTGAATGTTGTCACTGTCGTGGTATATTTTGCAGATGACGTGCCCTTTCTGACTATTTTTACTGCAGTTTCTGTATTCATTAATATTTCGGTGGCTCCCTGTTGAGCATTGTGCTAAGGAAATGATATACATGTGAGTTGTTTGCAGATGGCGGCAACACGGGACATTGTTGACTTTTTTACTCAAGTTTTTAACTTTGATCATTATTTTTCTGATTAGAATATATTTATAAGTATATGAAACTATACTTTGAAAATCTACACATTTGATTTATAAATACCTTAAAAACTATTGGTAGTTGAAGTATATAAAGTTTGCAAAAATTTTGGTCAAAATGTGACAGTGTTGCAATTTAGCAGTCATTATTACAAGTGGAATTATTTATTTTCATATACCAACACAGTACACAGACGCGGCAAATATCCCTTTTCACAAAAAAAAGACATGGCAAAGATCCAACAACATACAGATCAAAGGCTTGGCAGTTTTATTTAGTTCATTATATCAGTTGGACGTAGCAACACACATACAACTTATTCAAGCATTTGACTGTTGCATGACTCCATGTGAGTCATGATCCTGTTCCTGCTGCTCATGCCAAACGGTACTCAACTGGATTGAGTTTGGCTGGAGCAAGCCCAGGATCTTTCACTATGACCCTAAGATCACCGTCTTCTCCAGAAAGCACGGCTTTCAAGAAGGCGACCATGATCCCAGCAACGCTTCTCCTCATGATCTCCTTGCAGTTCTTCCCCTCCTTGCAGAAATACCTGAAGAGTGCTGCTGCATATTCATCATCCAGCATGTCCAGATGCCCATAGTCCCTAGTCACGAAGTGGTAGCAGGGTGGCTTGCACTCCCTGTAGAACTCCCGGTGGTTGACATCTTTTGGGGCACAGGCAGAGCCAGGGAGGAGCTCGTGCCTCTTCTGTTCGCTCAGCCCGGTGCCGATGACCAAGACCGGCATGGCTATGTCCAAAGAGGAGCGCTCGTAGGTGAGGATCTTGGGTGAGACTTGTGAGGACTTGTCTTGGCCAGCGACAGGATCGATACCAATGAGGCCAGAGATCTTGAGGCTGGTCTTGGTCCTGCCATACCCAAGGGCTAAAGAGAAAGCCGTGTGGGGTAAATTGAAACTGAAACATGTAAAAAAAATAGCATCATGGCTCGGGGCGGGAGGCAACTCGACGTGCTTCCACGACTCATCCAGCTCCCAGGCTCGGGGGCTGAGCGCCGCAGACGACTCAGCGTGCCTCCCGTCGCCCGGCCGACCTCTCTAGCTCGGGACGGGAGGCGACTCGATGTGCTTCCATGACTCGTCTGGCTCCCAAGCTCGGGGGCTGGGTGCCGCAGACGACTCGGTGTGCTTCCCGTTGCCTAGCCGACCTAATCTAGCTCGGGGCGGGAGGTGACTCAACGTACTTCCACGACTCGTCCAGCTCCCACGCTCAGGAGCTGGGCGCTTACTTCAAGTCGACGTGCCTCCATGGCTCCGCCTGTCCTCGTACTTAGGGGTTGGACACCTACTTCAGGTCGGTGTGTCTCCGTGGCTCCGCCAGTCCTCGTACTCAGGGGCTGGGCTCCTACTTCAGGACGGCGTGCCTCCGTGGCTCCGCCAGTCCTCGTACTTGGGGGCTGAGTGCCTATTTCTGGTCAGCGTGCCTCCATGGCTTCGCCAGTCCTCGTGCTCATGCTCAGGGGCTGGGCGCCTATTTCAGGTCAACGTGCCTTCATGGCTCTGTCAGTCCTCGTCCTCAGGGGCTAGGCACCTCTTTCTGGTCGGCGTGCCTCCATGGCTCCGCCAGTCCTTATCCTTGGGGGCTGAGCGCCTATTTCTGGTCGGCAGGCCTATGTGGTTTCACCTATCTTTGTGTTCAGGCACTTGGGCTTACTTTCAGGATCAAATTTTTCTTCTTTGACCATTGGACCGATTATACTAATCGCTTCAATGCTCGGGGGCTACTCCATATGGAGTGCGTCTTCCGACACCCTCCATGTCCTTCGCTTCGACTTACTGGATGTCCCCCATCCACCAACTCGGCACTCAACTTTGCTCTGCATGTATGGCTCTGCGTTCGCTCGGATTTTCTTCTTTTTGAGCACTACGCAGCCTCTCCATCACTATGACGCCATCGTAGTTTCAGCCGACCACATTCCAAGCTTCACTGTGATGTCCTCAGGTTCCTGTTCGCCTACACATCGCTCGAGAGCTTGAGGGATATGGGTACCTCATAGGTCCCTACCAACCAGGATACTGGTCGGCCCTGGCAAGTGGGCTCAGCCAACCAGAACGTGCGGGCCAAGGATATGAAGATACTTAGAGCACAAGTCAAGGAGGCTGGACGATTCAAATCAGCCTAGATATTACGGGATACATGTTGTAATCCGACTCATATTGCTTATCATATAACAACCGACTAGATTAGATTCAAACGATTATAACTCTAGGTCGTCAACCTATATAAGGCGGCTAAGGACGCCTCCCGAGGGCATCCCATCCCATCAATCTAGCATTAACTCTCAAGCAATACAAACTACCAGCATATAGGACGCAGGGTATTACTCTCCGGAGGCCCGAATCTGTCTAAAACCCTTGTGTCTTTCGTGTTCTCATGATCACCTTTGAGTTCTTCATTTCACAATCCCCTCCACCTACAAATCAACCACTTGGATAACCCCCTGGTGGACTGCTGGGCTACTAAATCCGACAGGCAGTTAGTACCGGTTGGAGGCTTCAATCAGTACTAAAAGTTGCCAATTAGTACCAGGTGAAACCTCCACCTGGTACTAAAGACCTTCAGGCACATTAGTATCGGTTGGAGGCTTCATCCGGTACTAATGGGTGACCACTAGTACCGGATGAAGCCTCTGTTAAAGGATATGTTTGTAACCTGTTCGGACTCTATGGTCCTTGTGCGGTTGTGCTCTGGTCAAGTGTGGATAGGTTTGCTTAGAGATAGGGTATGTCCAGCTGTATTTCAAATATATGAAGCCAACTAGTCCTAGGTATCAATGTAAATCTCTTGGTGAATTTCTCCCTTTATAAACGTGTAACCGTGGCGAGCAAAGATAGGCAACCACGTTTTCTCCTTTCTTTCATGGTAATCACATCATACTTTTCCTAAACATACCAACATACCAACCTCGCGAATTCTGCGACAGAAGCAAGTTCCGGTGACAGGAATTTTTTCCACTTCGGGCGACAGGAATCTTTTTCCGGTCAGCAAGCCTGCGCCGTCAACAAATTCAGGCGACAGGAATTTTTCTTTTGCGTCAGCAACAGCTTGCGCCAAAAGCTTCTGGGCAAAGAAGAAAAAAAACAAAAAAAAACTAGAAGCATGGCGTCAACTTCCTCCAGTACGTCGGTGCCGGTTCTCGGGCTTGTCTCCGAGAAATTGACCCGTGACAACTATCTACTATGGAAGGACCAATTTCTTCCTGCTATACAAGAAGCTCAACTTATGGGGATCCTAGATGGATCTAACCCTGTGCCGCCCAAAACCGTGGAGGTGGTCAAGGCGGATGGCAAGAAGGAGATCGTCCACAACGTCAAGTACGACTCCAGGGTTGCAAAAGATCAGTAGGTTCTGAGCTACCTACTGAATTCTCTCACCAAGGATGCGTTAGCACCGGTGGCAACAACGATGACAACAGCAGAGGCATGGGAGGCGCTTGAGAGGATGTTCTCGGCGCACTCCAAGGCGCGGATTGCAAATCTGCGTGTTCTACTATCTACGACGAAGAAGGGTAATATGTTGACCTCAGCTTACTTCACTAAGATGTGCTCGTTTAAGGATGAATTGGCCACAGTTGGGAAATTCATAGATGACGATGAGATGATTCACTTTATTTTGAATGGTCTTGATTTTGATTACAATCCCTTTGTGTCTTCTATGCTTGGTCGGGCTGATCTTTCTTTGAGTGATTTGTACTCCCAATTTCTTACCTATGATCAACGCATGGAGATGTATCAAGAGGGTGGCAGTTTCAGTCGTCAGCAAATATGGCTGGTCGAGGATGCGGCGGCTATGGCAATAATTATGGTGGTCGTGGCTGTGGTCATGGCAACCGTGGCCGTGGTCGTAGCTATGGTGGTCGCGGTGGACCAAACCGTGGCAATAACAATAGTAACTTTGGCCAAAACAACTCGATCAAGCTTTGCAATGTTAAGATTGTATGTCAGATTTGCAAGAAAGCAGGACATGAAGCAAATCGGTATAGATATGACGACAATGAGGATCAACAAAATCAGAAGACTGCAGGGGCAGCTACTACTGGCTATGGATATGACACAAACTGGTACATCGACAGTGGGGCGTCGGATCATGTCACTAGTGAGCTTGCAAAGACGACCGTCCATGACCAATATAATGGGTGTGATCAAGTGCATACGGCCAATGGAGCAGGTATGAAAATTAGCAACATTGGTCATACAACTTTACATACCCCTAGCAAAAATATTATCCTAAAAAATATTCTTCATGTTCCTAGTGCTAGCAAGAATCTAGTATCTGTTCACAAACTAGCTTGAGATAATAATGCTTACTTAGAATTTCATTCAAATTTCTTTTGCATAAAGGACCAGCAAATGAAGAAAATCATTCATCAAGGTAGATCCCGAGGAGGCCTCTATCCCCTAGGATCACGCATAGCTCCAAAAGATTCCAGAAAACAAGTTTTTTCGGCCATTACTCCTTCAGCTACTCGCTGGCATAGTAGGCTTGGTCATCCAGCTTTTCTATCGTAGAGAAAGTTATTAATGTAAATAAACTTTCTTGTACTAGTGATAAAACTTCGCAGTCTATTTGTAATTCTTGTCAGATGGCCAAGAGCCATCAGTTGCCCTATCCTATATCACATAGTAATTTCCACTTGATTTTTTTTTATGTCTGGGGACCAGCTCCTGTGTCTGTTGGGCACCACAACTATTATGTTAGCTTCATCGATGATTTCAGCAAGTACACTTGGATCTATTTACTAAAGAAAAAATCTGATATCTTTCAAGTCTTCCATGACTTCCAACAACTCGTTGAGAGAAAATTCAACCGCAAAATCAAATCCATGCAGTCGAATTGGGGAGGTGAATATGAGAAGCTAAATTCCTTCTTCCAACGCATAGGCATCACCCATCGTGTTTCTTGTCCTCATGCTCACAAACAAAATGGCGTGGTCAAATGAAAAATATCGTCATATAGTTGAGGTTGGCCTCACTCTTCTTGCTAATGCATCTATGCCCCTAAAGTATTGGGATCATGCCTTTCTAACTGCAACCTACCTCATTAATCTTCTCCCAGCAAAGTCATTAATTATGAGGTTCCTGTCACTCATCTTCTTCACGAGACACCTGATTATAAGTCTCTTCGAGTGTTTGGTTGTGCTTGTTGGCCTAATTTGCGCCCATACAACTAACGCAAGCTTGCTTTTCACTCCACTAGGTGCACCTTCCTAGGTTATAGTGCTATGCACAAGGGGTTTAAGTGTCTTGACATCTCGTCTGGTCGCATCTACATCTAACATCTCTAGGGATGTCGTCTTTGATGAAGAATTCTTCCCCTTTGCTCATCTCAATCCTAATGCTAGCGCCCAACTCCATAAAGAGATCTTTCTTTTGCCTCCACATTTGCTTAGCTATGGGGTGTAAGTTGTGTGCCTACTGATGCTAATTTACCTAACGGTTCTTGTGAGATCATTGGTTCTGTGCAGGAACTTACTTCAGAAAATTTGGAGCAAATTGGAGGGGGAAAAGGAGTATACGCTTCTGGTTCTAGCGTTGCACATCCGGCCACAGCTGATCCGGATCTGCCTGTCCCCACTGCCGCTAATCCCAGTGCGACGCGTGCTGCTTCGCCCACGCACACGCCTGGAGCCCCCTCTGCGCCAGCCGGACTCACGCCTGGTCCTGCCTCCGCCGCTCCCAGCACGACGCGTGGGCCTGAACGTAGCACTTCGCCCGCGCACGCGTCTGGTTCCACCTCCGCCGCTCCCACTACGACGCGTGGGGGGCTTTGTGGGGGGCTTGAAAGCACTGGTTCGCTGCGCGCGTGGAGCCCGCTTCTCCACCGCTGCCACGTCCGCAGGCAGTTTCATCTACGCCATCGTCTGCGCCAGCAACAGAACCACCTGGATCTTCTATGGCTGCTGGATTTGGTGCATTCGAGCAAAATTTTGAGCAGCGGCGCACTCGTCTCCAACATGGTATTGTCAAACCCAAAAGATTTACAAATGGGACTATTCGATATGGAAACTTTTGTGCTACTGGTGAACCAGAAAATTTGCAAGAAGCACTTGGTAATTCTCGATGAAAGCAAGCTATGCAAGAAGAATATATAGCATTGCTCAGAAACAATACATGGCATCTGGTTGAGCCTAAGGATGGTTGTAATCTAATTGACTGCAAATGGGTTTTCAAAGTCAAAAAGAAAGTTGATGGAACAATTGATCAATATAAGGCATGATTGGTAGCGAAAGGTTTTCGACAAAGATATGGGATTGATTACGAGGACACATTCAGTCCAGATGTCAAGATTGCTACTGTGAGGCTAATTTTGTCTTTAGCAGTATCTAGAGGGTGGTGCTTACGACAGTTGGATGTTCAGAATGTGTTTTTACATGGTGTTCTGGAAGAGGAGGTTTATATGAAACAACCTCCAGGTTTTGAGAAAGATGGCGCCTCACATCTGGTGTGCAGGCTTGATAAAGCAATTTATGGTCTTAAGAAAGCTCCACATGCCTGGTATGCAAGATTGAGCACTAAGTTAATTGTGGTTGGTTTTGTTGTGTCAAAATCAGATACATCACTATTCATTTATCAAAAATCAAGAGTAATTATTTACATGCTCATATATGTTGATGATATTATTGTTACTAGCTCTTCTAGTGAAGCAATCTCAGCTTTATTACTGGATCTGCGCAAGGACTTTGCTTTAAAAGATCTTAGTGACTTGCATTATTTTTTGGGTATTGAAGTTCAAAGAAGTAATGATGGTTTGTTACTCTTTCAAGAAAAGTATGCGCAAGAATTTTTAATGCGTGTTGGCATGAATAAGTGCAAGGGTTCTACAACTCCGTTGTCTAGCTCGGAAAAACTCTCAAGTTTTGAGGGTCATCCGCTTGGTCTGGAAGATAGCACTCGTTATAGAAGCATTGTTGGAGCTTTGCAATATCTGACTCTCACTCGACCAGATCTCGCTTTTTCGGTTAATAAGGTATGTCAATTTCTGCATGCACCAACTTCAGTTCATTGGATTGTTGTTAAAGAATTCTTTGTTATGTGCAATTTACGTTGAATATTGGGTTACATGTTAAGAAATCAAGATCTATGGTTTTGAGTGCTTCCTCTGATGCTGATTGGGCTCGAAGTGTTGATGATAGAAAGTCTACTAGAGATTTTGCAATTTTTCTTGTCCTAATCTTGTTCCTTGGAGTGCTAGAAAGCAGGCTACTGCATCTAGATCTTGTACGGAAGCAGAGTATAAATCTATGGCTAATGCTACAGTTGAGTTAATTTGGTTTGCTGTTGGAGCTTGGTATTCGGCTGGTGCAACCTCCAATTTTGTGGTGTGACAATTTAGGAGCCACTTATCTTTCAGCTAATCCGGTCTTTCATGCACGGGCTAAGCATATTGAGATTGATTTTCATTTTGTTCGAGAGAGGGTAACTAAGAAGCAATTGCAAGTGCGTTTTGTGTCTACTCATGATCAAGTTGCAGATGGATTCACGAAAGCAGTATCGGCTGGTAAGCTAGAAGAATTCAAGAGCAATCTAAATCTCAAAAGGAAGAGAAGTTTAGATTGAGAGAGGATGTTAAAAGATATGTTTGTAACCTGTTCGGACTCTATGGTTCTTATGCGGTTGTGATCTGGTCAAGTGTGGATAGATTTGCTTAGAGATAGGGTATGTCCTGTTGTATTTCAAATATATGAAGCCTACTAGTCCTAGATAATCACAACCATATCAATGTAATCTCTTGGTGAATTTCACCCTTTATAAACGTGTAATCGTGGCGAGCCAAGATAGGCAACCACGTTTCCTCCTTTCTTTCAGCCTTCACCTAGTACTAAAGGGTTTCACAGGGCGCTACTGGGGAACTAACCGTTAGACCTGATACTAATGCTTACAGATCAAAAACCAGCCGGTACTAAGTCTCGGGATAAATGCTAAGTTTTTCGGTAGTGATTTTAGGGTGTTCTTAAAAGCCAATATATAAATATTTAACATGCAGCATGTTCTTAAAAGCTACCTTCATGTTAAGTTGTTAACACATTCAATGAATTCTTATGCGATGCAAGAGCGAAGAAAGAGTAGCAGGCTATATGCTGGGGTTCCATAGGATTCTATCATTTTCCTTAAGGACTAACTTAGCGCCATTATCTATGATTACCAATACCTAATGATTTTTTTATCAACTCGATGTAACAATCTTGAATCAATAAACCTTCCTTTATGGAAAAAATACCTAATGATTTTTAAAGCTCGGCTACGTCGCCTTCTGCTGCTGTGTAAATAAAATGGTAGCTTTGAACTACTGACACAATATATAGTTAATATAAGAGAATCGGTTGCAATGCAGCAGTTGGATATTTCAGCGACGGTAGAAGAAGTATGCACGAAAGTTTACATTCAACAGACTTCTAGTACGTATCAGTGAGTAGTCAGACGGAGATTATCACATGCGGCATCTCCTTAGCTCGGGTAAAGCAGCCGTGCACATCATACACAGTTGCTTTCAAGCTACAAAAGAGTTGTCCAAGATAGGTGTACTCACTTCAATTCGTTCCAAATAGAAGAACTTTTAGGTTTATCCTAATTAAGTCAAACCTTTTTAACTTATAAATAAAATTATTTTTAATAGAAATAGTTACACATTAAGATCATTGGTTTTACGATAAAACTAGTAATATGTTTTTTTACGTTGTCCATCTTTATGAATTTTTTATCTTGAAAAAAGTTTGACTTGAGAAAATCTAAAAAAAGTTATATTTAATTTGTGGATGGATTATCTGGTAGACTAGTGCGGTGGTTTTGAATTACGGTGCACTGATACATGACGGTTATTATTGGACCACTTATTGTTTTTTCTTTCCTGATAGGTGGCTTGCACAGCTCCTAGCTCTCGAGCTGACGCTGCGTACAGTATATATATGAATATAATTTTAAAGAGACTAATTTTACCAACACTACGTACGTGATACCTTATGGTTCGTGATGCTGACAATAAAGTAGAGATATAAGTTCTTAGCGCCGGCCTTTTGAACCTGCTGCATAGCCATTAGGGATCAAGATTCTAATTTTGCTCTCTGCTTTTTTGTCGGTACATTTGGTCTCTGAGCATGCATGCATGGTAACGTGTGAAATATCTACAAATGTAAAGTTAAAATTTTTGTGCACACCACCACATCGAGGGCGCGGTTTACTTGTTTTTGTACCAGCATCACCTGTGGAAAGATCGAATATGATGAAAATGCTAACGATCTGCTGTTCAGGGGATATATGCGAGTACAGATGATGGGGGAGACACGGTAGACCTAAGCATTTTAAGCCTGATCCGAGCCTGATCCGAGCTTGATGGGTTTTGGCCCGCCCACACCAGCTATCGGACCGGGCGTGGTTAGCGAAAACTAAGCCTGAAAAAAACCGGACCGGTCCGAGTCTGCTCAAACAATTAATTTCATTTATTTTTCAACTAAAAAAGAACGGACGGCCCAAGCCCAACCCCGAGCCCAACTTGACAACGCCCATGGGCTATTCGTGAGCGCAAATTTTCGGCCCGAAATGAATCAGACTTTTTGTCAGCCCGGCCTGAGCCCAACCCAGCCTGCAAAATGCTCAGGTCTAATAAGTTAGGTTCTACTAGGTTGTTTACGACTCCGTTGTTTCTAATCGCTTATATCTATATAGAGATACTAAAGTTCCTAGCTTTGGTGCCCTCTTATGCATCCTAGCCCCACGTGGGATCCATGTATTGTTCAGCGGAATCCATGTGGGATCCCCACACTATTAAAGTGGGACCTAGGTGGGACCCACATGAGATTCAGGTGGGACACATATACCCAGCAGGACCCACACATTATCTGGTCGGACCTGCGTACCATTGAGAAGGTCTCATGATCTTTTTTAAAAATAATTATTGATGTCGGTTTTTTCATTATTTGATGTTATAGTGTATGGAAAGTATAAAATATATTTAATTATTTCCTATGTATGAAAATAACTAAATTTTGTATACTACGTTCACATGCAGTACCCCTACTACTTTTTGGACTTTGCTTTCACTTCATAAACTCACAAAATATGATTAAATTATTCCTTCCTAGCTAATTTTAACTTTTACCCCTATCAAAACCAAATGTTAGTGAATTCATAAATAAAAAGTTATACAGTGCTCGAATGACCATTACCATTAAAAAATTAATTGAATTAAATATTTGATGCGATCAATTTGATTTCAGATCATGTGTTATTTATTTATTTGTCGATGCATCGACGCGATGCTACTTTAAGTAAGATGACAAATTTGCTAAGATGACAATTTTGTATTTCATTATTATTTGATTTTAAACATCGCGCATCGCGCCAACCTGACTAGTTGAACTTCTAACATCACCCGCATTCCTTTTAATTTTGTGCCTTGTGTAATTCCTAGGAAGCATCATTTCTTTGAAGAGCCAGATGAAACAGGATCGCCTTTTGTAACCAATGTGGGTCCAGGAGCCCACCTCACAAATGATACAAAATGAGAAACGGCCCACAGCAAGGCCCAGAGCAAAATGTGATCAAGCAGGAGTAGGCCGTGGGTGGTGCTGTCGGTGCTGAGCGGCTCACGTCGAAAATCAATCATGATGCGTAGTAGTTGTGCGCATCGATCTCTCTCTTTCTTGTTTGTACCTGGGCAAACCGCGAATTGAGGCCCACCATGCACAATGGGCCAGATCGTGGCAACGCGAGAGACAGCGAGCTTGGGCGTGGGCCAATGGAGATAGGTGGGTTTTTTTTTCCCCACTAAGTGCATGTCTGAAACGCTTTTGGCATCGCCAACCTGTGAGAGTTAAATGGCCATTTGAAGAACTCCGCTACCTTTTTTTTTTCGCGAAAGAACTCCACTACCTTGGAGCAATAATTCTTGTAAAATAATGAAAGCTGTAATAAATACTAAAACGTTGTGTGAAATGACAAATATACATGAATAATAATTCCTCCATCCCAAATTGTAAATCGTTTTGATATTTATAGATTCATAAATTTTGCTATTTATTTAGATGTACACAGACAATTTGGGACGGGGAAGTAGAGTTCTACGTGATTCATCCAAAAAAAAATGAGTTTTCATGTGCATGGACTATTCATGATAAAATTAACAAAGGTTCAGGTGTTAGCCGAACCGCAGCTAGATTATAGAAACCGGATTTCTATCCGACACATCGTGGAATGAGGATGGCCTTTGGATCTTCATCCGATGGCATGGAAAGTGTGATATCCTCCCTGAAACACCCGAGTGTCCCGTAGACACTTCTTCGGAAGATAATCAAAACATTACATATGGTCAGTAAATTATTTGAATATTGGTATTTCGTAGGACACGTATTTGAGTACAAATTTGTATGTTAGTGACTTGGCTACCCACGAGAAAACTACAATGTGAACAAACAAATTTCCAAAGAAAAACAAACGAACTACCCGCACCATTTTCAGCAACCCCATCAGCAGCATTTCCACCGAAACTTGCACGGATGTCGAAAATTCCATCCATGGCCAGATGGCCTGCCATCGTGCTGCGGACTTGTCCGAGTAATTCCATTCATCTTCTTCCCCGAAACCGCAACCTGCTGGCGTCAGGTGATTGGGTCTACTCCGAGCCGGGGGCGTTTGACCCAACCGCGCCACGCGGGACAGACGGGGTCTCTCCGACCCGGCGCCGACCTGACCGACGCACTCGGGCTCGCTGCCGTGCCGTGCCGCCCTGTTCATCGGGTCAAATCTCTCGTCTTCTTCCTCGTCGCTTCCTCTCCCACCTCCTCCCCACTCCTCGCCTAATCCCCAATCCCGGAACCTCACCGCCGAGAACCCCAGATCAAACCCTTCCCCCCGCCCATTCCCGTTCCCGTTCCTCCCGCGCGATCCGCTCGCTCTTCTTCCCTGCCCGCCCGCCTGCCCGAGGGAGAGCAAGAAATCGGGCGAGGAATCTGACCAGCCAGCCGCCGGGGGTTTCTTGATCCGGGCGCGGGATTCGTCGCGCCCAGGACCCAGAGCAAGGCGAATCAAGAACGGGTTACCGGGGCCGGGGAGCAATCAAGATCGCTTTTTTTTGGTTTTCTTGAGGGGGCTGCCGGTTCTGTTCCCCTCCCAGCGCGACAATGCCGGATCCGGCCGGCGGCGCCCCCCGCCCCCACGCCGCCGGGCTGGGATGCCCCGCCTGAGCCACCCCGCCGGCCGCCGCGGCTCCCGATGCTCGTCTGGTCCCCGGGGGCAGGAGAGGGAGCAGCGGCCGTGGGCGTGGGCGTCGGCCAGCGAGGATGCAGATCCGCCTCTCGCCAAGCATGAGGAGCATCACCATCTCCACTAGCCATGGCCTGCTAGACTTGATGAGGCTCAAGGCCGCCGCGCGGCACTTCTCCTACCGCACCGTCTTCCACACCGTCCTCATCCTCGCCTTCCTCCTGCCCTTCGTCTTCATACTCACCGCCGTCATGACGCTCGAGGGCTTCAACAAGTGCTCCTCCCTAGGTACGCACTCCACACTGCTGCTGCTGCTGCTGCTACTACTACTGTTCTTGAAATGATGCGTATAGCTACTTCCATTCCTTTCTTGGAATGGAATGATCTTCCGTTACTGAAATGGCGTGTGCTGCAACACTTCCATTCCTGAAATGATGCGATGCAGTGCACTGTTAGTACTGAAACAGTTTAGGAAATGCACTGCCTGACTAGATATGTTCCATGTGTACACGGTAGCATGAATTGCGTGATCCGGTCGGTGAATAACCGGATGGAGGCTGATAATTTGGCGTTTTTAACCTCAATTCTTGTTACCTTGCACTCATGTGTAACTGCATTGGTCACGACTATCGCGACTCGAACATTTTCTGTTGCTAGAATCTAGGGCCTATTTGGGCAGCTTATTTGGTCGCATACATGCTTAGTGTGCTGATTAACTGCCAACATGCCAACTTGGTTTGCTCTAGCTTCCAGAAACCGCTTATTTTGGCCTATGTATATTAAAGGTAACTCCAGAGGAGGATGCTTACTGCTTATGTGCCATCTTAAGTAGTTGCTAAGGTTGCTTTTGGAACACGTGCGACTTCCATTGCTGTAGTCATGGTATTTTCATGGTTCAATGAGAAATTGGGTGCATTTTATAGGTAGAAAAGCTTAACAAGTTAATATCCTAAGCAATGCCCCTACCTCTCTCCAGAGAGTATTGGGTAGCGAGGGGTGCTGGGTCTTTCTTACAAGAAGCCAAGAAGGATGGTTTCTGTGCACTTTTTCCTTGAAATGCTATGCCTGGATGAACCACTGCTTCCAAATGGATAAAAGTTTATATCTAAAAGCTATGCATAGTTGAATTTGAGATCTATTTGCCAATTTTATTACATCAGAATCATAATCGACACATTTATTAATAAAGTGACTCTTAATTCTGACTTCCAGAATTTCATTATATACTTCAATAAAATCTTTAAGAAAGAAGTATCTATTGTTGCTGCTGGTTTAAGGCAATATGCAACTCAGCATGGGGTGGGTTCTCATTATTTGGCTATCTGTTGCAACACATTTTTTATTCAATGCTGAATTCTGTATATAAAATGTAATTGTATAATATTTCTGGTCAACAACTTGTTACTAATCACCAGCTGCTATTATCAGATTGTCTGGGAAGAAGGTTAGGTCCACGCCTTCTTGGTAGGGGCAACGATGGTTCCATGGTACTTTATGTCCTTTAATCTTCTATTTTCTTCCATTTTTAGGATTTGCTTTATTTATTCGAGTTTTTTATTCTAATGTGCAGAGGCTTGTGAGGGATTTGTATTCGATGCTTGATGAGATAAATTCTGAGGAAGGTCCTGTTGATTTGAAGGTTCCAGAATCTTTTGATGAATTTATCTGGGATATGAAGAATAATGATTATGATTTAAGGTCATTTGCTTTTAAACTTAAGGCAACGGTAAGCTAGCTTCTTTCTTTTCCCCGCTTCATTTAAACATTGACAGTGCAAGCATTTGATTTTGGCAGTAAACTGTTAGCTTATGTCAGTTTTTAGTTAATGTGTTTGGTGATGCACAAACTAGGTTGTTGCAGAAACTCAATGTCCTGTTCTCTTGCAATTCAATGAGTGTATCACCCATGCTTTGCTGTGAGATTGTTTATTGATGTTTTCTTGTACTATCCACATTAATGAAAAGTTTTATATAAGGTTCGGGGGTTTTCTCGACCTGCGTGAGAAGGTCTTCTCTCTTAGAAAAAGCTTGGGGGCTGTCTTAGCCCCCGCAGGTCGAGTTTTTTGTATACACATCTATATTGTCCAAAGGGTACTATAGGAATTTTTTTCTATGAAAGGATGTCTTTTCATGTAAAAATGCATACGGTTTCAGTGTTTCACAAACTTACACCTTTTCAACTGAAAGGTATCTAATTGAACCATCCCTTAACTATTTTCAGTTCTGAAGGTTAATAACTTGATTAAATGATGTAATGAGGATGCTACATTAGGACCCACTTTTTTAGCAAAGAATGATTCTAGCCTCGATCCAGCTGACTCTAAATCTGAAGTTATTTTACAACAGATTGGTATGGCCTTTGTGTAGAAACTAGAAACTCTTAACCTTTTTTGGTATACCTACACAACATCCCACAAAGCTCATGCACTTAGTGTGAGTGATCACCAACCCAAAGTTTTAATATCAGCAAGTGTTTCATGATGTCATCTATACAACTTTTCTGCTTTGCTCTTGATGCAGTTCTTATACTCATTTTCTTCATTATGCCACGCAGATGGAGAGCATGGATAAGGAATTGAGATCATCAAGGTTATCAGAGCAGCTAAACAAACACTATGCTGCAATTGCTATTCCTAAAGGCCTTTATTGCCTTTCGTTGCGTTTAACCGATGAATACTCCTCAAACGCCCTTGCAAGGAAACAACTACCACCCCCTGAGTTGGTGCCTCGTCTTTCGGACAACTCCTATTACCATTTTGTGTTAGCATCAGATAACATCCTTGCAGCCTCAGTTGTGGTCAGATCGACAGTTAAATCATCACTGAATCCTGAGAGGATAGTCTTCCATGTTATTACTGACAAAAAAACCTACCCTGCCATGCATTCATGGTTTGCTTTGAATTCTCTCTATCCTGCTATTGTTGAAGTAAAAGGTGTGCACCAATTTGATTGGTTGACAAAAGAAAATGTTCCTGTACTTGAAGCTATAGAAACTCAGCGCACCGTCAGAGATCGTTTCCGTGGAAATCACCTTGCAAGAACCAGTGCTAGTGATAGTCCAAGGGTCTTTGCAGCCAAGCTGCAGGCAGGAAGTCCAACATATACTTCCGTGCTCAATCATATTCGAATATACTTGCCTGAGGTATTGGAATTTTCTTCTGACTATTATTCCTGTTCCTTTCTTAGTGCAGTTTTGTCAGCTCTGGTGTATTTGATGATCAAGTAAATAATGCATAGTAGTTTTTCTCAAACTACGCAGGAGAGCTGCGTGTCATTTCATTAAGATAGAAAAAGAGTACAAAAGAGAAGGGAAAGCCCCTAAACTCAGTACAAAGAACACCCCAACACACCCAAAACCTCCCTTATACTAAAACAGACGCGCCAAAAAAAACACAGAAAAAAACATGACCAGGAAACATGTTGATAGAAGGATGGGCTGAAATGATGAAAATTTCAAGGGAATTGAAGTACTTTTAGCTTTGTAATCTGTAAAATTAGCCACTGTGAACATGTTGTAGTTAGCTAGTCCTGTTGGGATCAAGAAGCAAATGATGCTGAATAAATACTTTTTTCCTTGAGATATCTGGAGCTTTCTCTACTTATATAGATACAAAAATTGTATATGGACGCAAATTTGTTCAAAGTGCAGTTCTATTTGTTGACATACATCATTTTTGCTGAAAGTTCCACAATTACATGACTGTTAATCTGTAAATGCAGTTGTTCCCAAGCCTCAACAAGGTCGTATTTCTTGATGACGACGTTGTTGTCCAGCATGACCTATCACCACTTTGGGATATTGATCTAGCTGGGAATGTTAATGGTGCTGTTGAGACTTGCAGAGGTGGAGACAGTTGGGTGATGTCTAAGAGGTTCAGGAATTATTTTAACTTTTCTCATCCCCTCATCGCAAGTAATTTTGACCCTTCAGAGTGTGCTTGGGCATATGGTATGAACATTTTTGACCTGAATGCATGGAGGAAGACAACTATCAAAGATAAATACCATCATTGGGTCAAGGAGGTAAGAATTGATAAACTTTTTTTTGTCATTTTCATTGTAAACAAGTGAACATTTACAAGTATTAAACAAGTGAACATATACAAGTATTAGAAGTGAACATCATTGGTCTCATTTTTTATCAGTATTAATTTCAATTCTAGTTGATTATAGAAACTATCTGCGGTATAGTCTATATTTTTTACATTTGAAAGTAACTGATGAGCTTCCATTACTCATTTGTATGTAGAATCTGAAGTCAAACTTCACACTTTGGAGGCTTGGAACATTACCACCAGGGCTTATAGCATTTAAAGGCCATGTCCATCCAATTGATCCATCTTGGCATCTGTTAGGCTTGGGTTATCAAGAAAAGACAGATATCAGTAGTGTTGAACAAGCAGCAGTTATACATTATAATGGGCAAAGTAAACCATGGCTGGAGATTGGTTTTAAACATCTTCAGCCATTTTGGACAAGACATGTGAACTACTCAAATGAATTCATAAAAAACTGTCATATAATGGAGCCTCAGTTGTAGATTGTCGTGACAAAATAAATAAAAGCATATATTAAGTGAAATTAAATTCGTTATTTGGAGACAGGCATCAAAGAGTTTGTGAAGGTAACGGGGAGCTTAGTAATCCCCCAGACAGTTACATGCGCTGATGGAGGATATTCGATGAACAGAAAGGAAATGTTTTTTTTTCACCCATTTACTCTAGGATCCCTTTCTTTTAATTTATTCCATTTGTATCATAGCTCATGAAATTACAATATTGTTTAGGATGGTTCTTTTGTATTTGATGGAGCAATATATAAGTTGCCTGATTTGGCAGAACTGATGGTAGCCCCATCCCTATTGTAATTGATGAAGAGTATACACAGTTCACCATGTGAAAAGCATGGGATTTTGATTTTGCGAAGGACCTTGTAGACTTGCTCCTTATTTTTTATGATATCTGTTCATGCCAAAAAAATTTAATCATGTGTATGTGCATGCATTCCATTTGAATGTACATTTTTTTACAGAAGAAAACTGTGAATTCCTATGGGAAGGTCAGTATAGCTCTCACCACTCAGCAAGTTTGAAGGCACAATTTTCTCAGGAATTAGGTTGATACCGGGTGAAATGCTGAACATTTCATTTATAAATGTTGATGAATGTACATCAACATGGCATTGACATGGATCAGCATAACATTAGTAACCAGGGAACTCTAATTGTTGTGAAAATGTGGCCCAATTGGGGCACAAATCAGAAAACAAAAGGGCATATCTTTACAGTGTCCGTGTTCTTCAGAACATCCCTATAGTTGATCATCGGCCACAAGCTTCAGCCTCGAAGTCTGGGAAGACGACGAATGCAATGGTCAGAGGAGCAACGTAGATCGGTGAGTTGACCGAAACTTCCACTGGATACAATGGAGGGATGTCGCCATCTTCAGTGAGTTCTAGAGGAACTCCATTCAGGAGCATGGTCCGGGCAAAGGGGTTCCCATCTTTTGCTGAGAGATGGTACTCTTCCCTCTTGGAATACCCGTCTGAAGCTTTGCTCCCGACCCAAGAAACCGTCCTTTTAAGGCCATGGACAAAGATATTGTCCCTTCTGATCCCTTGCCCCTCTGCAAGATTGACATTGAGGTCGTTCCTGACTGAAACCATGAATCCCATGCTTCGGTGCAGGTTCAGCAAGAGGATTGCGACGCCCCCCTATAGTAGGAGTATTTTGAGAGCAATGAGATCAGCATAGGTTCACTTGAAATCTCAGAACGGTACGCTTGCTAACAGGTTGACATGTCAGTACATTACAATTTTAATATTTCCTTAGTTTGTTTAAGTTTGGTGGACGCAACACAAATGGTGAGTAATCAGAATCTTTGGGAAGACTCGTACCTTTTGCTTCCCGCAATGCACATAGGCACGCAAGTATGAAGAGCCACTGATGTCTGTAGAAAGAACTCCTGTACCCATGAGCCGATGCCACAGCAAGGCACTGAAAGATACTGTGGCTTAGTCCAATGCATATCGAAATAGTAGAGCAAGTTTGTGGCAACATATTCATTACAGAGACTTGCCTGTAGTAATCCGGGTTTGGCACGAAAGTTTCAGTGTCAAGAAGCCCATAGTTGCCACCAATCAGCGTCTGTCTGCAGTACACCTTGGTGTCATACTTTGCTGACTGCCCAAGTTGATCAAGATACCTAGTTGAAACAGAAAACATGAGAAAAAAGACAAGAAAGTAACCAAGGTGAAGACCAGACTACTAATTCATCAGACAAGTAATCACCAGAAGCTATTCAGGAAAGTATTGGACACAAGACGGCTGCCGCTGTTATATGCACCACCAGCTTCCCCAACCCATGGAGCAGACCATGGTCCATGGCGTTGTATTGTGAGTTGGAGACTTCTGAATGTGTCAGAAGCACGGCTCAAATATTGTGGGTTCAAAATTCTATTTGGAACTTGTGGATCGTTACCTGATCAAGATTGAAGTTAGCAGAATGGTGTCGATGTCATTTGGATGTACGACAGAAAACAGAGATTACTCAAGGAGTAGGGCCAACATTATGTCTGAAAAGGACTCACCAGCACCAAGGTTGTAAATATGATGAGTCATTGCATTGAGAACATTTGGCCCAGACACCTCAAGAAGCTCAGCAAACCATTTTTGGTCAAAAAATCCTCCTGGGGCTACGACCAGTGGTCTTCTGGAATCTCCATATAACTCATTGATGATGGTTTGGAGTTCAACTAAGTCCTTTCCATATTGTTCAGCTCCCACGCTCGCTCCGATTCCACTTCCACTCAATTCATTACCTATGACATGAGCACATCATGTTATAAGCATTACATGAATGGAAGATATTCCCAACTTCAAAGCAGCAAATAAGAATGTTATCACATTGCATTACCAAATTCCCAAGAATCTATAGGATAGTCCTTTGAAACTGTGTACTCCATGAACTCTCGAGCATTGCTTGAATTCCAAGGGCCTCCCCAAACACCTCTGCGTATCTGCTGTCGTCCTTGAAGCGCGTTAAGACCAAATGTAATAACTGCACTGAAGGGATAAAACAAAACAGATTTATGAAACAGCTGTATTAATTGAATTATTGCAAATGAACATAATAAGGATATTCTTAATCTGAAGTCATGTTCTCATATAGTAAGTTTCAAGATGTGGCACATTCAAAAATCCATGCTATAATAAACATCCTGAAGAAAATGCAGAGGGCAATAAACAACTAAACAAGGGCTCACCCTGTATTCACGAATAGATCATTAATAGCATCCCATCTTTCCAAGGTTATGCATCCTTGAGAAAACCCAAACAGACCGCCTGAAACCTTTGTAAATGGATCGCATGGAGATTCTAAATTTGGTGTTCCATATAACACCTGATCTTGTAAAGAGCCTCCGACTCTGATACGCAATGGGCTAAAGGCTACAAGAACAAAAGTGGAAAAGGAATAAATTCATGACCAAATATGCTGAAGTATCATCAAGTAGGCAAACTACATTTGAGAAAATGGCATAGGTAACATGGTACACTTCAGCAGTAAATCAATTTTACATTAGATTACAAATCAGCATGAATTGTCATCTTCTTCCCATAGATGGACTAAGAAGATGGGAAAACTTCTCCATATTTTAGATAATTATTCAATTAAGTAGTTCGAATATTCACCTTGAATAGCTTTAGCCAACAAAGGGTTAGTCAGGTCCTGGGAAAATTCACAAAAAGAACAAAATTACTCCATTGCTGATACACCAAATGCCGCATTACAAAAAAGGCACAATCTTGGAACTTACCAAATTTAAGACAGAAGCCCTTCCCCATGGGCATTGGTCGTAGTTACACTTCTCCGGGGGCCACCAATCAATGGTGGCGCAAACAAATTCATCACTGGTCGAAGCAATCGTCTCAGAGCCTCGAACAATTACAGTCACATCTGAGTAATCCTCTGCTCGAACCCATGCAGGCAGACAGAGTAGAGGCAAGAGAAAGATAAACCATAAGCTCATGCTTCCAGAACCTGCAAATGGTTGTGGTGTGGTCAACAAAAAGGACAATTAGAACGGCTCAGACCTACTACAATGCTGTTTATATAAGGGAAATAGTTGGTAAGAAAAGGTCCGCATTTCCACTCCATTAGTAGAGCTGAAAGTGACTCCTGCCGTTTCAACTTGGCTATATTATCTGATCTTATTTTTATCAGATCAGAATTCAGTACGTGGAACTGTTCCAGCTTCTTTAATTTAACTAGACCACTTTATTGATGTCTCAATCATGAAACTGTGATTTGCCGCTTCGCACTAAGGCACATCCAAATATCCCCATTTTAACATAGGATCAAGATAAGCTCATCCATATCTTCAGGTAGAGAAAAAATTGTTTTTTTTTCTGAGGAAAGGAGGAATTTTATCAGTTGAAGAGGGAAGCAAAATCCTGCAAATCCAGGAAATGTCCGTCTCGGATTGCCGAAGGAGGGCTTGTGATATTGAAGAAATGAGACCATCTGACATGTAAATCAGCAAAAGACCTAGTCTCTTCCCAAATCTAACGAAACCATTTCTAAAGACTCGAATCGAAGGAAACTGTTTTTGTCAAAAAAAAATTGAAGGAAACTGAAGAACAAGGTTCTTCTCCCACCGAAAAAACGAAAGAAAACAAAACAGAATGGAGCAAAGCCCAAGAAAAACCCAACTGAATCCGAACCTCGGATGAACCACGAGCACTCTAATCATCAAGGCGGCAAACCGCGTGCTAAAAAGAAGTGAATTAGGCTGGAATTCAAGAGGCACCAGGCAGGGGGGCCAATACCTGGACAACCGCACCCAACCCAAGAACGGCCGCGACTCGGCTCCGGCGCTCAAGAACAGGGACCCCCTCTTCTCCCAATGCAGGCGGCGGCGCAAATCAAGAAAAGCTCGAGCCTTTCGTCAGCCGGAACCAGGACCGGGGAGTGGATTCTATGATTGCGCGCAGCTCGTGCTCATGGATAAAGAGTGGGGTGGGGGAAGAAGAGACGGGACGGGAGATTCTTGAGGAAAATCTCGGCGGTGGTTGCCGCTTCGCTTTATACTACGGAACAATCTCTCCCTTCCAAGCTACTCCCTCTTGCCGAAAGAAAGCTACGCAGCTCCCTCCTGATTAAGTACAGAGGCAAGTAGACAAGTAGTGGTGTTGACCCAACGCACGAACCCACTCGAATGTGCAGCTCGCAAAGATGCTCCTCGCTGCGTTGATGCGGAGGCCGGTCAAACTGTTTTTAGCACCTGATCAGACCGGCCTCACCACGAACCTGCGAGGATCCAACGACCACCTGCTCGGGAGGAACCCCATCGGAGCATGCGCATCTTAGATTGCTCTAGACTTAGTAGATCAGTTAGGACGCCTGAGAGAAAAAAACTTTATTGATTGGATAATGTTTTTATTGATTGGATATCCTCAATCGGTCGTGGCCCTTTATATATCTACATGGTGGGGGAGGTCTTGCCCTGTTAGGAGTCGAAACCCTAACAAATCCCGTATTAAAATACAACTTCTAATTCGGACTAGACCAAACTGGTCTGATCAATTTTTCTAGGTGCAGATCTTACTGAGATTATAACTCTCTCATCCGAATTCCAAATCGCACGTTCTATGTATGTATTTTGATCTACTCAACGAGAGCTACACAATGGTGAAGTTCAATTTGCATTTTGAGCACTCAAAATGCAAATTGAACTTCACCATTGTGTATCTCTCGTCAACGAGTGGCATTATGCTACCAAACAGTGATGGTTTTGTTCGCATCACTCGTTGTTTTTTCAGGGGACCGTGCATTTGTTTTCTGGGCAGAGTCGCAGAGAACAGGTCGCCTGAATCTGAAGGCAACAGAGCAAAGGATTAAACAATCATCGTGTCTGGAGACCAGCTTAGTTTAGAAAAGGATGGTATCCTGATTCAGTGATTCCTGACCTTGAAATGTTTTTGGGTGCAGAGATGGGATCAAGGGGTCAGATGCTGTTTCATTTCCTTTCTTATTTAAATCTTAGATATGGAGAGAATTGTTCATAGACTCTTTTTTTTTAGATTGGGGGGAGAGCATCCCACCTTTTCATTCGTTGAGGAGCTTTGCAAGCTCATTAAATATGAGGTTCAACAATTTTACAAAAACTCAACGCAGCACAACATCATTCAGACATGTGGGGCCTAAGATCCAAACATGCAACATGGCAATGGTCCAGCCATCTGCAAGCAAGTCTTTTTTTTGGAATTCTTTCCTTTTTTTTTTTGGTTTTGCTTACTGCCAAGATAAGCATGTTCTGCAATCTGCATCATAATGATGAAAGAAATAAGCAAGATAATACGATCAGATAACTGGGAGATGGAGTTTTCATCCATAGCTTGAAGAAAGAGCAAAGGTTGGAGGCTTCTTGGTCCTGGGATGTCTACTCGCTGATGCAGCCATGCAGGCATCAATCATGCAAGTCCAAGTCTCACGTTTGATTCTGAAATGGAGAAGATGAGGCAGCGCCGTCATCATGGAAGTTAGACACGGACCAAATCTGTATCACCGTTCTCCGTGCAGGGCTCCGCATCAAGAAGAGGTGCTTCCTGTCCACTTTCCTCGTCGTGCAAGTTGGGGCTTGGAAAAGTAGGGGTGGACATGCTTGGTTGATCCCCCTATCCAGGAGGCTTCTCTTCTCTCACATCATGTCATGATGTGCACGTGATCCAAATGGCCACTATGTCAGCGTTACTGTGCAAATGGTTCCCTGAAATGAAAAACGACATGTTTATTCATTTCGTTTGGTTATCTTTCAAATGATATTGTTGCCCACGGTTGCAGTTCTAGCCGCTTGTAGTCGTGACCGGTGAGTTTTCAGATGATGAAAATGCCCTTGCAAGAATATATCCATTATTCTGATAAAATTTGGGGGTTAAAAAAACCATCAACTCGCTCTTAAATCTAGAAATTATCACTTAAGTTGGTTGAAAAAAAAGGAGATAAGTTGATCATTGTGCACACAAAATGCAAAACTCTTCCAACGACAAAGTATACATGGTAAATCTCTCGTAATCATTTTCTACAACTAATCAAACCACTTTCAATGACAAAAAAACACAAATATTGCAGGTACTAGATCATTCACCAAACTTCAAACTGAGGGAATTTCCTCGTATCGAATTCATAATTTGTCGCTGTCCCCAAGATACTACTGCTGGAGGTCAATAAGGAACATTCGAGGTTGTTGATTTCCTTTATGTAAGAGCAACTCCAAGAGGATGCTAATCTTACCCCAAATATCTTTTTTTAGAAAAAAAGAAAAAACGAACTCCAACAGTCCACCCAAAACTCCCCCAAAAAATTAGCAACGCAAAAAAACACCCCCTCACCCCGCATATTTTAGCGACGCGCGGCCTTCCCCCAATCCCCCCGACCTCCATTCCCACCCCCCCTTTGCGCGCTCCTCTCCCGGTATTGGTTCCAGCGGCGGCAGCGCTCCTCTCCCGGCGGCGCCCTCCTCTCCCAGCGGCGGCCCTCCTCTCCCGACGGTGTCCCAGCGGCGGCCCTCCTCTCCCGGCGTATATGAATAAATAAGGTCTGAGACTCCGGCCGGTGTCCCGCAGCAGGTCTGAGGCACCGTCTCCCACGGATGCACGCATGGCAACTCCACGCACGCATGGCATCGGCGGCCTGTGCGCCTGGGTGCTGTCGACCAAAGCCACACCACATGCCATGCTCATGGCCGTGCATCAAAAGGCTGGCAACTGATAGATTAATTGATGCTTTTTTGCCCAGAGAACCAAGCTGAGCATAAATTGGATGCCTCAAGGTCAGATCGATTGAGCCGTGGATGCGTAATGGAATCATTGCATTGCATGCTATGGAAGGAAAATTGCAGGCAAGGTAGCGGCGGCGAGCTTGCAGGCAAGAAGAGGATTCGCGTCGACCTGGAGCTCGAAGCGGAGGAATTGCTATACGCAGTGGAGGAATTTCTGTGCACATCGATGGAGATGCTTCGGTAGACAAGAAGTAGAGGAAGATAAAGGGGAAGATAGATGGACTCGTCCTCGATCGAGTCCAACAACACAAGGCAGATCTGGAACTCGACGCTGGCGAGGGACTTCTGGTCACGGTAGAGGGAAAAAAAGCACGGATCCTAATGAGTCCAATACGATGACGTGGTCTGTTTTGAATTATTGGGGGTAATTTTTAGCGATCTGCTATGGGCTGATACGTTTTTAGGGGAATTTTTTTTTAGCATAGTCCCTAATACCTCGTTTTGGGGGAGAATTTTTTAGCATACTCTTGGAGTTGCTCTAAGGAAAGTTGTTTTCTAGTAAATATCGATTCCCAACGAACTCCGTTTTCTCTGTTTGGTTCACTCCAATTTCTCACTAAGGCACCTCTACGAGAGTGATATTACTGCTGGACAAGAAGTGTGATATTAGGATCTAGAATCTGTTTCCAATGCTAAACTGAATTCGTTGGCAAGTAAGTCACTATGCGACTGATCATGACACCAAATGCTGAGAGGATGGTAGAGTCTTATATAACCGTGTCCACAACTGTCCAAGCCTCAAGGGATAGTTTTCATGAAAATGAGATGCGTTCATGCGTTTCCAATGGCAGCTTTGATATTGTTTTCGGCACCAAGCAAATGAGGCTCACGAATGCGAAATAAAGTGTACTTATTCCTCTCTCCTTTTTCCCAGTTGTACAAAAAAATACACCATCCATCATTTGACTTGTGAAACCAGAACCCATGTTAGAGCATCTCCAGCATTCTTCATTTCCCCAATCCAACCACCATGTTAGGAGAGTTGATAAGAAAATAGTGCTCCAGTAGTCTTCCTTTATCTTTCCTTTTTTCCAATAATTATTGGGATAACCCAATAATTCATCAAAACCTTTTTTCCAATAATTATTGGGATAACCCAATAATTCATCCAAACTCTTCCTAAATAATGGAGGAGTCATGACTCTCCCAATACGGTGGTTGGATTGGGATGAGATTATTGGAAGAATGCAACTCTCCCAATAATGATGAAAGTGATATTGGGATATCCCTATTAACCAGTTATTGTGAAATATTTATTGGGGACTATTGGAGATGCTCTTATAACGGTGTAGATCTGTTTCAAATAGAGAAAAAAAAGGAAAAAAAGAGTGTATTTTCATCCCTTAAGTATTACAAAAAGTGATATTCATCCTTCATGTTTCATTTGGTGCAAATTAACCTCTTAACTAACTAAACTGCACCTTAATTTAACAATGATTTAGTGCCATCTAATGGTGGTTTAAGCCACGTAATCATCTAACTAATCTATACTTAGCGATGTAATATGCTGAGTTGAAGATATAATGCCCACAAAAAAATACCCCGTAAAAATTTTATCGGAAAAATTAACGGAACTGATTCACACCAAATCAGTATAGCGATTGACTCAACATTAGACATGGTTAAACAACGATTAGTAAGATGATTACATGAACTAAACCGATATTATATAACACTAAACTATTGTTAACTAAGGTGGCACTATAGAAGAACGACATTTCATCCAACACGTTAGTACCGGTCATATTTCGACCCGGTACTAGTACCCAAAAGGGAAAAAAAAGAGACATGTCTAATTTACCCCTGGTTCAAAATATATGCATAGTAAATCTCCCGTAATCATTTTCTAGAACCAATAAAACCATTTTCAGTGACAAAAAAATCACAAATATTTTAGGTGCTAGCTTATTCATCAAGCTCAAATTGAGGGAACTCCTCGCGTCAAAATCATGATTTCTCCGGTCCCCAAGCTAATCCTTCTATTTCAACAGTTTATGGGAGATTGAAGGTTGTTTTTTTAATGGTCCAAAAGGAGATCTGCCAAACTTAAATTGATAGATAAGAGAGTGAAAACTGCATTACAAATTTACAATTAAAGGAGCAAACTAAAGAGCATAACAAGGTTCTTGATCTTCGTGACAAGCCCTTCCGCTGTCTCCTTCAAAATCTCCCACGCGCCTGACCCACCACTCTCCGGTCGATGGTCTGGAGGTTGTGCCATTACACTTTGCATGGGAAGTTCCCACTGTACATAGGTGTATAGCCTGCCACACGCCAATGCTGAAACAGCACTGTTCAAAGAAATGGATATGGCCGATTCTACGGTATGGCAAAGCGGGTCATGCCCTTTGGTTTGCACGTTTATATTGGAGTTTGTTGCTTGCATGTAAGGGACAGAAGAGTTGTTTCCTAGCAAGTATCGTTTACCAAGTAAACTGTATTGAAATTGCAGGAGCAAGACATCTAAGGAAGTATCGTTTGTTGAAGGCTCCGTTTCTCTATTTGGTTCACTCCAATGTCTCACCAAGACATCTCTACTATAGTGATACTCCTGGTAAAAAGAAGTGCGGTATTAGGATCTAGAACTGGTTTTCAGTGCTAACCTGAATTCGTTGGCAAGTAACGCGAACACCAAATGCAGGGAGGATGGGTAGAGACAGGGTGTTATATCCACCCCTCCACTACTGTCCAAGGGATGTTCACAAGAATTAGAAGTGCGTTCATGCGTTTCCAATGGCAGCTTTGATATTGTTTTCGGCACCAAGTGAATGAGGCTCACGAATGTGAAATGTACAGCGCACATGCATGATGAATATGAGGAGTGTCGTTGTCTTTCTTGATGAAAGTAGTAAAAGAGCGTATTTAATCTACGGGGGCAGAAGAATATTTCATTTCACATGTGTGTTCTCGCATAATAAGCTGAGAGCGCCATTCCCTGCTTTTTCTAGAGATGTGAAAAAAAAAATCAACCGGACTAAGGTCCCTTTTGGCAGGGCTCCTGCTCCTCCTAACATGGAGAGGAGCCGGAGAAGTCACTTTTTTTTTTCTCCGACTTCTCCATACAAAACGGCTCCGGCTCCTTAGTGCTTCATGTGTGGAGCCGTTTTTAACTAAACTGTTTGGTAGAGCTCCAGCCGATGCCGCAAAAGAAGCTAGAGCTGAGTCTTGCCAAAGAGCCATAAGAATGCTGGTGGTTTACTCTATTCATGCCGTGGTGATCCTGCCTTTAGTTAGAGAACTAACAAAGAAATTAACATAGTCTGGCAGTAAGACTCAATGAAGCAATAATGTGAAGAGTAAAAAAACAAAGTCGAATTTGATCTAGCAAACAAATTAATGATGCAGAACAAGACTAGAGTTGAATAAAATTTTGGTGTCCACCCTTTCTTCAAAGGAAGGCGACAGCAAAAACAGAAGAAACATTTTTTGGGAGGTAATATATTTCCTGAAGGGCAGTTGAGTCAATTGCTCATCCAGGAGACACACGAGAGTTCCGGATTCTCATCACTTGCCTCTGAGATCTCTTGGATTAATTACACAACAGACTCTGCTGCAGATCTTTATTCTAATCACTTGTACGCTATTCAACGTCGATTTGACCTGACATGATTTGGTTCTTGCAGGTGCAGCTGGCTGCAGGAACACGTCAGGCATGTTCGTCCATCCACTTTCCATCCAAAAGCACGCATGTTTCTTGCACGAATTTTTAGGATATGCTGTGGTGATCCGCTTTGGGATTTTGGATGCTTCAACTGCTCCAAAATCATAATTAAGCTGCCTAATTGGTTCCTTGTTGGAACTCTCTGTCTGTCTGGCACTCTGGCTGGCTACCTGCTGCTTCTTTCCTTCGGATGTTGACTTTGAATTTTAGCGCATCCATCCTATATATACAAATGGAAAATTGGACCCGGCATGTCTTTCTCGTTTCTACTAACTCTAGTGTTACTCCAACCGCCCATGTGTTCAGTGATACTCTCCGAAATCACATTGCAGTTCTTTTTTTCGTGAATACGCAGGAGAGCTGCGTATCTTTGTATTAAGAAGAAAAACGAATTGTACATCGCGGGCCTATCCGGGCGCACGCACACGGGTTTGGTGACTTGCAGTTCTTACGAAAGCACTTCTTGAGATAAAGACTTTAATTTCATTTGTCCAAAATGACACGGCTCAACATGTATTATGTGCTTCGCTGATCTAGTTGGAAGCTTTGGATGCCTCCATTGCCCATTGTTTGCCGCGTCCTACTTATTGTAGTCTCTCCGTTCTAAAATACTATTCGTTTTAGCTTTTTTAATATATAACTTTTTGTTATGTATCTAGACATAAGTATATATCTAGGTGCATGTCGTATTAAAAAATCAAAATGAATAGTAATTTGGAAGTAGCAACCTACTTCAAATTGGCAAGTTCCAAATCATATAACCTTCTATTAATTGCGTGTTGGACTTTGTCTGGCTGGCTGCTTCGTTCTTGATCTTCCCTTGAACGTCGACCCTCAATCGCATTCCATTTCGTTTGTCCGTCCAAAAAAAGTCAAATGTGGGCCTGGGCCGGTCGTCTCCTTCCACGCTGCTTCCAGTGTTTGCTCCAAGAGCCCATTTTCCTACATGGTCAGCCGCAGCATCATTGAAAGTTTTGACCAAGTCAACCCATTCCATCTGGCTTTGACCCGGCTTCTCCACGGTCAACGTTGCAGTCAAACCAGCAAGAACGATCAAAACGCTCTTGAAACTGGAATTCGAGCGTATGTAAGATATGAATCTGGAGCTGCATTGACATCCTGCAGCTGCCACGTACATCAAACAGTGAAACATGAACATTGTGGTTCTCCATGTCACGGAATGCGCTACGCGATTTATTCATTGTAATTTAAGAAAAAAAAATGCAGTGAAGTGAAACAAGAAACAAATTAGTAAGTGTTAGCACAAGATCAGTACCATGTTCAGGAATCAGGCCACTGAAACAGAACTGAATTTGGTGTACCTTCTTATTTCCTTTCTGAAACACGCAAGTTTAGTAGTGCATCATTAGAGTACCTTGGTGGTAAACCATATGCAGTGCAATTAATGCCAAACTCTCCTTTGGTCTACAACAGAGGACAAAAAACTCCTATCCAAAAACTTAATTGTTTTACAGGCTTTTCTTTTCTTTTGGAGGATGTATATATGGGAGCTATGTATTATTGGAGTAACAAGGCAAACGAGCTAGCAAAACCGCATTTACAGTCACAAAAAAAGGGAGAAGGTCCAAACATTCAGATCAAGAGACGCTCATGGCGCCACGCTTGCCGCCGCTGGAGCAGAAGCCTTGCCGGTCTCCTGCAGCGAGATGACAGTCTCAAAGGCGCCAACGAGGGCCTTCACCTTGCTCTTCCGCGCCTCGGCAACGAGCCGGCTCGCCGTCTCCTCGATCACGTTGTTGAGCAGCACCTGCTCCTGCTTCTTCACCTCCTTGCCATCCTGCCGCCGTCGCAGCACGACGACCTCAGCGCCAGGGTCTTTCGCCGCGATGCTGATGCCATTCCTCCTGCCAGTGATCCTGCTGCCTCTGCTCCTGGAACCACTCGTGTCTGCCACAGCCATGGCAGACCTGAACCGGAGCCGCCTCGGGGTGCTGCTGCTCTCGTCGGGGTTCAGCACCTTGCCGCGGCGGAAAGTCAGCTTGCGAGGCTGTGGAGCTGGTGCCATGGTGCTTGAGGAGGTGATGGGTGCAGGCTTTGGTCTCCTTGCGATAGCAGTTCTTGGAGTGTCAGATTTTTCTGTAGAATGAAAGCCGGAAATTGTCAATCCTCGAGCTCGACAAAAATGTAGTTTACATCAGAGAAGGTTTGTCAATGATTAAAACTTGGACTATATGTTTGCTTCAGAACAAGCATATACCAAAGAAAAATTCAGAAAAGGATTATAAAAGAAAGGCGATGAAGAAGGTATGGTTGCAGTTTGCAATAAGAGGAGAAATGCACCCAAATTCAGAAAAAAAAAATCTGCATTAAGAAGGAAGAGATGCAGACTGTTGTAAATTTGTACAAGGACTAACTTGTTTTGTTGCACACAGGAACACACTGCAAAATCAGCATTTAACGCTGGAATATGTACTAACGTGTTAATGGTATTAGTATTAAATGCAAATTAAGCAACCCATGATGTAGGAAGTAATCATGTAATTACTTGAGAGATGCTGATGTACCTTTGCGAGGAGGTCGTGTCACTTTGTTGTTAACCTCTGGTTTTCGCACTTTTGGTGAAGCCATCTTCAGAAATTTCTCCTTGGCGTTCTTAGCATCAGTGACTGAATTTTCTGTTTCAGAAACCTTCTTGCTACTCTTGATTGGGGGAGCAAATTTGTCTTTTCTGATTGATTTCAACCTGAGGCTCGTGATAGACTTTCCAGACATGTTTAATGAACGAGACAGTTTCAATGGACCTGGTATCACCTTCTCGTCTCCCTTCTTTTTCAAAACTTGAGCATTCTTGGCAACATTCTTTTCTTTCATCTCTCTGTCAGTCTGTTTCCCTGAAGAAAGTGATGGAGAAGGAGCTTTCTTGGCTGTCGTAGCTTTCGGTTTGGCCAACCTAGGAGGTTTGGCAGATGAATCCATTGCATTCGATGGTGATGGTACTTTGATCTCTTTAGCTTTTGGTGCAGCTGATGCAACATTTGAGCTAAATTTCCTCTCTGGCTTACTGAACTTTTTAGCAGCAGTAGCATCTGCAGTTTTTCTTATTGTCTTTGGTCCCCTGGAGCTTTCATCTGCTGCACCAGTAGCTTTCAGATGCGATGCTCTTCCATTTCTCTGGCTTGAAACAGTGTTCCTTGTTACACTCGATGTCGCTTTCACCTTTGGTTTTTCTGGTTTATTAGCTGAGCCCTTTGATTTAGTCCCAAATGCAGCTTGTTCATGCTTCTCTGATGCTATCACAGCCTGACTAGTCCTCTTATCTGAACTTGCACACTCATTTGCTGATTGATCAGGCAAATGATCCACAAGTGACGGTTGCCCAACTTCACATACATTGTTAGCAGGCAGAATGGCATCCTCTGTTTGTTCATCAGATTCATCAATGTCCTGGATAGCTAATGGCATCTCCAGCTCAATGCTTTCAGCTCCATCTGATGAAACTCGATCTTCACAGTCTTCCACATCATCATGAGAGATGACGAAGCATTCTGCGTCAGTTGGAAGCATTTCTGCCACAATAGGTTCAGATGCTTCAGCTGACAAATCTTCCACGCAGGAAATACTGCTAAAATGATCAGGTGCTCTTTCGAGAGGTGCCTTTGGATTGGTGAATTCAGGCTTGCCAGGAGCAGTAGCATCACCATCTTTTTCATGAGAATTTTTCAGCTTCTGGTCCTCCTTTCTTGGCCTGGCTGTTTTCGGTAGTATGATTTCAACCCTGTCACGTTCATGGCTCCCAGCACTCGCACGGCGCAGTTGCTTGCGACTAATAGGCCAGTACTTTTTGGGTTCAGGGGAATGCTTGATCCCAAACTTGCAGTTGTCATGGCAAGACCTACTGGATGCTCTTCGGTAATGTGGGACTGGCTTCTCCTTCCTCTTAACATCAAGCGTCGTGCTGGTACCATCTATGATCACTGGAGAGTTTATGAGGAGGTCTTCGCACTTTGGATCAGCTGATGCAGGAGTTGAGGTGATGACCTCTTTGATCACTTCTTCAGTCATTAGAAGCACAGGAGCTGCAATTGCAGACACAGATGTGAGCGCCATATAAGGTTGAGATACCAACACCAAACACATATACACAACTGCGTAAACTGAATGTGCAAATTATACCATGCATATTTTTAAAATCAAAATTATTGCCATCTTTGCCGTGTTATATTTGGTCACTGAATACACTTTTTCAAGGTGTTCATTACCTTCTATTAAGAACTTGTTATGGAAGTACACAAGCATCCATGGAGCTATAATTTTCCCTTCAGTTCAACTAATCCTCGCCAAACCAAAATGCTCAAACATTTTCTCCAACTTGATACCGGAAAGCGTTTGCAAGCAACTCAATGAAGTCAACCATATTGTGACACCACTGAAACCATATACTAGAATACAGTGGGCCAAAAAATAATTCAGAGTCCAGAATATTCGCAACCACGCCTCTGTATTTTAATCCTAACTAGTATAATTTGGCTAATCATGCAATGCTACTTTATTTAAGAACCTTTTATTTTTTTTCCTTCTGCTATCGAGCTGTAAACTTTGCAATCAACTAATTCCAATGTACTGCTACTTGTGGGTTGGCCTAGCTCACACTAGCACCATTACTACCAACTCAATTTTCAAGCAGCATTAGCAGGACATGTCAAATGATCCCACCCTTAATCGACGAACTGGAGTCCGATCAAACAGGGGACATCAGAACAAACCATATCTGAAAAATATCACGAAAATCGGAACATGAAACACGCAATGTTTCTGATCCGATCCCTGCTGTGTCATCTCAGACTGTCAGACACACACACACCCCACAGGGGATTAACGAAAAAGAAAAAAGAACTCAACAACCCGGATCGGATCGTCGGAGGCAACAGAGCACCGGCGATGACGATCTCCAGCAAAACGCTGGAGAACAGGCAACAACCGGACATCGAAAACGAATCTAAAAGGCAATAAACCTCACCTCCCGCGCCGATCCTTGATGGAGATTCAGAGACGCAGGCGGGCAGAGGCCGCGCGACGCGGTGCCGTGCGCCGGGAGGAAATGGCTTCGCTTGCCGCCGCGCCGCCGCCGAAGGGACGAGCAGCTGGTCGAGAGAGGGGGAGAACTGGAGAAGGAAGGGGTCGCTGGGTGATGAGTTGGAGCCTCGGGGGAGGAGACGGAAAGGGAGGGAAGGAGCGAGAGGTGTGTGAAGGCGAGGTGTGGGGGAAGAAAAGGCAGGTGCACAGGGTCCATGGACCGGTTGAGGTGGTTTTTGGTTTTGAGGTTTGGGAGTTGGATGGTGGTTCTGGAATTCTCAAGGTTGCAACAGACGTGTACACAAGCCACAAGGTTTGCAGCAGGGTTGGGAGCCCAAAAATAGAGTGTTGGAAAGAAATGGAGCGAATCGAATACCGGAATACGTGTTAGAAATTGTTACTTGGCTGTTTAATTAGGTCAGTTAGTTTGGGTTTAGTTTGAGTTTGACGTAAGGGTTGTTTGTATGAACCTAGGGGAAAAGAAGGAAACTAGAGTCACGACAAACCGCCAACCGCACGGTTCTACACTTCTACTAAATGGTAGGAGAGTGAAATTCGGGTGTCACTTTTGACTCCACCTTTGTATATTGAAAACAATATTCTAGGTGAAAAAATATGGTACTCTCAAATACCGTGTGATCATAAGCAATATCCATGAGCGCAGATCATAAATATTGCTCAGATACAATTTTCATTCACGAATAAAATACATGAGATGTACTTCATCGGTCCTTAGACAGTTTATTTGTGGACGGTCTGCTCCTTGCTTGAGGTCGGGGCCGAAAAGCATAACTAAACTAAAGATCATTTTAACCTCTGCTTTTATCTTCTTTCAGCCAGAGAGTTCTCGAAAACAGTTTATTTTAGATAAATGATTATCAAAATAAAATTGATTGAAAGGTCACATGAAAATCCTCTCGTCTTTTCAGGAAACAGCTGGAAAATCTGGAGTTTGGCAGACAAAATGTAAAAGAATGACATTGAAAAAAAAAAGAGACATGCAGCTGGGGCCCAGCACGTCAGCGATGCAGATCTCAGGACCTCGCGACCCCACCAGTACGCGTAGCGTTACCACCGGGCAAGTCACAGCCGCATCAGCGCTAGCAGTGCATACGCCGAGCTCATGCGTCCATGGCTAAACGGCCCCATCTCCGTCAGTCCATCTAGCCAGCCCATTAATCTGCGCAGAAAATTGTGATTAGACTGGGACTGATGGAATCTGCGGAACTGAACCCACCGACCTCCCATCTCATCCCCATCACTCATTGACAAATCTCACCATGTGATTGATTCTCACGAGGAGAAAGATCTAACCATTTAGCCAACACCATTAGTAGTACTCTTGCTATTTCTTTATCCCCTTGCAGTACTACTCCATTAGTGTAGGCAGAAGCAGTTGCAGTAATGCCTACTACACATACATGCAGAAGCAGTGCAGCGAAGAACACCGTCATGTGCCCCATCACAGATTTGCAGGTGCCAAATGCAGACGTGAACGTGATCGGAGATCTCAAGTTTATCGTCTGACAAAGGTGATATTGTTTTGACGGATGATCAGTCTAATACCTCTTGTGATAAGTTAACTAATAAGGCTGGTACCATTGGTTACTCACTCTTTGTCACAAATAAATGATGTTTTGGACACGTTACCAAAACATTAGTTTGACCGTTAAGCAGCAGTATAGAACTTAGGCAAATGTAGCAAAGCTAAACCTTTTTAAAGCTAATTTTAGATACAAATCTAGCAATACTACTCCTCAAAGTTTGTTCCTATCAAACAACTGTTATACTAGCTCACTTCGTTCCAAATTGTAGATTGTTTTGGCATTTCTATGTTCATAATTCTAACTATGCACATAGATATACATTATATCTAAATACATAGTAAAAATTATAAATATAAAAATATCGAAACGACCTGCAATTTGGAATGGAGGAGAAAGTAAGTTTATTTCTATTATCAAATCGTTAATGTTGATGACAGACTAGGCCCAACACCTAGTGGATCTCTTCCTGTGCCTGGAGGTGAGGGGAAAAGGCCTGGGGTGGTCCATGGGAATTGGTCCACATTATCGGTCCAAACGAACAATCCGCTGCCCTCTCTTCCATTGATCAAGTTGATGGCGCCCCTGCCAGCGACAGGATTCCTCTATCCACCACCACGCTGAGGGTTCCTTTGGAAACTCCAATCCCACCGGGGATCCCACCGTTTTCCACGGGCTAGAAGCCCACACGAGGAACTGACCACGGGCCAAATCGCCAGGTCATTTGGGAGCCTAAGAGATGGGGGCACCTCACCCTATCCTTGAGTTTTCCCCGTGCCGAGCGTTCCCCACCTGCGGAGTCCAACCGCCTCTTCCCTACAGCTCCCGAGCGATGCAGCACAGGTCGCCTATGCGGATCCCCCTTTCTGCACCTCGCCATCGCCACTCCTGGTCGTCTCACCGTCGCCTCCCCGCCGCCTCTCCATCCCCACGCCGGCTTGATCTCCAAGATCCGGTGACTTCCCCGCCGCCTCTCCATCCACTGCTCTGTAACTTCCCCGCCTTGCCTCGTCCCAACGGTGAGCCCTTCCTTTCTCCTCCTTTTCCTCCCCAGATCCAGTTGCAGTTCCAGGCATAGATTGCTTTGCCTATATGCTGCTAGTTGCCTGCCTTGTTGTGGTGCTATGTAAGCAATCTTTACTCGTGGATCAATCAATAAGGTCATGGCTTGCTATGATTGTGTGAGGCAGTTGAGTAACCAAAGGTTGTAGAGCTTGAGTGGTTTATAGGGAGCACTCACTAAGGATGAGATAGAGCTTTGGGTCCAGCACAATTAAATCTGCTCTTACAGAAGACCTGGGGCGCAGGTTGTTGCCTAACAATCCCATTGCTGCTCTGCAGGTTCGATGCGCTTGCCCTTTATTTTTGTTCTGCTAGAGAGGCTGACGGACATGTCGATGTTTCCGACTGTTTTCAGTATTACAGCTTAATATGCAACTTGGTTATATGTGCTAGTAGAAAGTAGTCTGATCAGGAAGAAAGAATCAGAGGTAGCAACTTTTGATGTTTGCATCAACTCTCAAGGTACTGAAGATAGAGATGTGGGTAGTAACTTTTGATGTTTGGATAAATGTTTTGAGCATAAATGTTACAGCCTGTATTATTTTTTTTCTTCATTGCTTATTTTTGTATTGTTTTCATGACAGCCTTTATCTAATCTTGTTTATTTCTTGTAGCCATGTCAACGGAAAGGGCTACGTGGAGCTACACGTATGAGAAGAGACTTGTGGATATTCTGAAAGAGCTCACCAACATCCCAATGTTTAAGACGTTGATATTGTTACCTTGATTTTTGTTTAATAGGAAGTGTGGTCACAGGGAATTTAAATTTTACATCAATTGAGCCACCATAAAAGGCAGATGCAAATGAAATTTTCTAAAGTGAAACGAACAAAAAAATATTGATGGGCACAAAAAATCCTAGTGTCCGGCTGATTTGGTTGAAGAAACTTGGTTGTGTTTGCATCCATTCCTATCTATTACATGTCTTACATGTTTTTTTGCTGCAGCTATCTGCCTTAAGTGCAGCTTGTGCCCACTTCACATGATGAATACAACTTCTGTTTCAATTGGACTTTTCAATATTGGCTACTGTTCTTTTTTGTCAGAATCAATGAGGGTTGAGGAGCATGAAGAGACAGGATGTTGAATAGCAGTTCATTGGTGTATTTAACTAGCTAAATCTCTTATACTAAGTTACATATTGTACTTGCTTTGTCAGTTGTGATGTTGCACTCATGGCAATTTGTATTAGCTGAATGTAATATGCTATTCTAACATTTGTATCGTTGAAGCTTGGTACTATTGTCTCGTCGATTGTGTTGTCTAAATTTCTAGAAAACATCATGTAGCTTCTTATGTGATGGTCTGATGGCTTGGTGATAGATTTTGCTTCCTTATCTGTATGTCATCATTAATAATGAGCTGCTCGTGAATATAGTGATGGCATGGTCATGCATAAAACTTGCTGCGTCAGGGAAAGGGGAAGGGGGCAGCACTGCCGTGCATCAGGATCTCCAAACAGAGACAGGGAAGGGGGCAGCACTGCCCTGCTGGAGGAGGGGGATTTCAAAATCCAAAATAAATTCCCGTAGGGTCATTCTTCCCGGGGTTAATTAACCTGAGCTCCCAAAGGAGCCCTGAGAGCTGCTGGCGACCCTGTTCTTGAATTGTACCGAGAAACACATCCTGATATTTGATGATACTGTAAGTAAAAAAAACATAAGAGAGGGAGGTTCCAACTTGAAAGGAAATGGAAGAAATTAGAAAAGGTGGAAATCGGCTCATATATATGTCTAAAACTATGAATGGGTCCCAACCTCCCGGAGAACTTAATTATGTATTCGGATACCACAGACATTGAAGCTAGAATAAGGGTGTGTTTGGTTGGGCTGTGACTTTTGGAAAAGCTGCTATAAGCTGTGGGTTGTAGAAAAGCAGCTGTGAGAAAGCAGCTGTGGGAAAAGCAGAAGGCCGTTTGGTTAGAGCAGTTGTGGCTTTTGAATAAACTGTCGAATGGACCCTACATGTCATCCACAGTCCACCCTACTCAACTCTCTCCCTCCCTCATTCCCGCTCGTCAGCCCCTCCTTCTTTCCCCTGTTGGCCACTCAACTCTCTCCCTCCCTCACTCCCGCTCGTCAGCCCCTCCTTCTTTCCCCTGTTAGCCAGTCCATCCCCTATTCCCCCATCTCATCGTGGTCGGCAGGACCTCATCGTGTGGGAGATCCTCACCCGCCTGCCGGCGAAGGCGCTCCTCTGCTACTGGGGTTCTATCGTTCCTGGTGCCGCCTCACCTCCGACGTCGATTTCCTCGTCGATCACCACTGGCGCTAGCTGTCATTTCCGCTCATCGTCTTCCATGGCCAGATCCACGACTACAGTGGCGCCGTCAGCAGTTGCCTCGATACCTTTGACCTCCGGGCAGCTCCCACCACCGCCGAGCGCCATCGTGTCCTCGGTTTCGACTATTCCGGACACCGCCGTGGATTCAAGGTCCACGCCTCCTGTGACGGGCTGCTCCTGTCCCCCCCCCCCCCCCCCGCAATGGTAGCTTATACATATGCAACCTGGCCACGCGCCAGTGCAACGCACCGCTGGGCCTCAGAAAGGCGTGGCGACGACGACAGGGCTAGCCAGCTCGACGCGACCCTGCGCCTGCGCGCTCCGGCGATGGATGTCCCTGTCCGGGCGACGGCCCGGCCGGCCCGCGCGTCTACGCATGGCGACCATGCGCCGGCCGCCTGCACCAACGGGGAGGCGACGATTTCCGATCCTGGTTGGGATCAGGACGGATGGTGACGCAGCTGTACACGATCTCGATGCGCACGATCTCCTCTTGTCCTAGGGTCCCGGGGGGCACCTTGACGACAACGCGATTCAGGTCAAGATTGATTCCATCCACCGGCTAGGGAAAAACTGCAAGCCTCAGTGCGTACTTGATGGCGCCATGTCTTGAGAGGAGAGGACAGTGTTCTTCCATTTTCAGCTGGGGCGGCGGTTGGGGCTAGCGGACGGCGGTCGGGTGGGGGTGTAGGAGACAGAAGCGAAGAAGCGCCGGGGGTGCGGGAGATGGAAGAGAAGAAGCGCCAAGGGTGCGGGAGACGGAATAGAAGAAAACGAACCGGTATCTACGTAACCAATGGCAGGTGGGTAATTTTTTACCCCAAAAGCACTTGAAAATAGGAGGAAGGTGCTTTGATTTTGTACTAGAGAAAAACAGATTTTAGATAAAAGCACATATGACTTTTAGGCCCTCTGGTTGGCTTTTGTTGAAAAGCCCTACCAAAAGTACCCTAAAAGAATTTCTAACAGCACTTGAAGACAAACTAAATAGGGGGGGAGTACGTACACAGACGTTAGAAAACCTGACCTTGTGTGTTATTGATCACCAGATCTCCAAAGCCGTCTATATATATCACTTAGAAAAGAAGAACCTGACCTTGTGTTATTGATCTAGGGATGAAAACGATCGGAACGGTCGGGAAATGTCCCTAACCACTTTTGATTTTATATTTTTGCACGAAATCGAAATCGGGAAAACCGGTCGGGTATGTTGATAACGAGCTAAAAAAATCGGTATTTGAAATCTGGAAGATCAATGGATGGACGACAAACCATAGAACAACAATGACATGTGACGTTTGCTTTGGCATGGCACATTCAAACGTGACTTCATGTATAATAGTGACATAAATACATTAAAGTTTACAATTTTTTTTAAAAAAGTAAAACACAAATATTTTTACACGTTCACTAAAAAATGCTGAACAAAACAATCAAACTTACCTGCTTACCTCATGATGATGTCACGCAGCAAGCAATTGTTTGGACAATGGGCCGACAGCATCTCTTGCTTCTGTTGCCGCTTGGCCCATGCAACGAACAGAGAGAATGGCGCACGGCAGCGTTGCAACTTGCTGCAGCGGCAGTCACAATGCTCTCTGATTAGTCCACCTGGAAACCTACGTGGCTTCCGGATTTTTTTTACTTGGCTTCCATTACTGGAGATCTGTGCAACGGTTGAGATTGTGAGGCCATGTTTAATTACTCCCAAATTTCCAACTTTGGCACTATGCAAAAAGAAGATTCCCCATCACATCAAACTTGCGGTACATGCATGAAATACTAAATGTAGACGAAATCAAAAACTAATTGCACAGTTTTGTTGTACTTTGCGAGACGAATCTTTTAAGCCTAATTAGTCAATGTTTGGACAATATTTCACAAATACAAACGAAATGCTACAGTTGCACATTTATGGCAAAATGCCAATTTTGCCACTCCCAAATTGGGAACTAAACAAGGCCTGAATTTATTCAGACATGAAGCGGGTTCGCGGGCGCGGGTGGAAAACCTGATGGATAGGTGTCAACAGATGAGCGAACGAGGTCGATGGGAATCTAATTTCAATTTGAAACTTCAAATGCAATTTTATCTTCAACCATCAATCCATTTTAAAATCCATTTAAACCACCATGTTGTTTGGATTAATGCAACAAAATAAGATCCAATATAAATATAATTTTATTTTTCTAATATATTTTTAAAATCAACATTTGGATCGTACGTGTTGCTTTAACATTTTCACACCAAATGTTGATCTAGTTTACCCTAATTGTTGAGGTAAGTTTAAGAAAATATTGAACATAGTACTTTAAAATGTTGACTATATTAGTTCAACAGTTTTAAACGTGTTAGTTTAATTTTATGTGAAAATGCTAGAATAGTATAATCAGATGTTGAATAGTTTTTTTTTCAATCCGAAATGTTGATTAAACCCTTTAGGTTGAAGTGATGTTATCGTACATTTTGTACCTAATTAGCTAATACTCCCTCCGTTCCAAATTATAAGTCATTCCAACTTTATTAGAGAGTTAAAGCATCTCAAGTTTGACCAAATTTATACAATAAAGTAATAACATTCCTGATACCAAATAAATACCATTAGTTTCTGCATTAAATGTATTTTCATAGTATATCTATTCGGTGCCATAAATCTTTGTGATCCTCTCTATAATGTTTGTCAAATATAAAATGGGTCGACTCTCAAAAAAATTGGAATAATTTATAATTTGGAACGGAACGAAGGGAGTAGTTAGTATAATTAGAATAATGGAGAAAGGAAAAAATAAACAAAAGCCTACATACTGTATGCCTGATTCTCCCTCCGGAGGTTTGCGACAAGCTGCCTTTGTGCTATGGTTTTCGCTGCATGTACTGCTTGTGAGGGCCGCCCGAGCAAGGTGGGGATGATGGAAAAACAAGTCAACAACGCTTGTTGCACAACAAGGCCTCACAAAAAGGAAAAGGTCATCCATTGCCATTGTGTGATAGCCAGTACCCTCGACGCACGATGCGGTGGATAAAAAAAAAGTCCGCTGCCGATTCTCAAACTTATCGGGTTATCTCATCCTGATCTTTAAACTCTCAAAATGCACAAACAGCTCCCTAGACAGTGTTTGGATCTCATTAGGCGCTAAAATACATTCGTTTCGGCAGTTATGAACACTATTGTATATATGTCTTCACTATAAATGACTTAATCGTGATTATAAGCAGTGCCTACGTCTCGCGCCAGCTAATTCACACGCATGCAGTTACTCCTCCTCGTGTAAATTGTACCCGCTGGAGCACAAGCGTACTTATCGGGCGAACCCGCGACCCGATATAGCTACCAGACCCTTTCTCCATCCCAATCCATCTCTCTCACTGACATCACTCCGTCCGTCCCGTCCCCATTCGTTCTACGAAAACGCCGGTGGTGGATGGGTAGCCGCCGTCGGCGGCGGCGCAATCGGCCTCCCTTCTTGATCCGGCGATCCCCTTCCCTCCGTCCTACGCAATCGTCATGGACGGATGGGCTGCCGGTGTCTCCAGCACAAACGATCTGTTTCTTGGGTAACTGAACGAGGTAAGTGATCAATTTATTAAAGGATCTGGAATTCTGGGAATTAATTTTGTTTTACTCACCAACATTCAATACGGCTGCAGATTGAGATGTTTTTCTGGCTGATCCTAGCACACAGCCGGATGGAACAGCAGCAGATACGCTCTTGCCTGTCCCCGCGAGCCGGAACGCACGGCATGTTCCGTAAATTGATGACGCGTTGGTGGGCGTCACCGCCTTTACACGCACCACAAAGCAACGTAAAGCAATGCAAACGAATACAGTAGAGCATGCATAAGGCCTCACCTGCTACCCGCTACTTGTGCACTAACCACATCACGCCACCAAGGTGCCCCTGGTGATGCTCCCCACCACGATCCCAGCCATGCACTAACCACATCACGCCACCAAGGTGCCCCTGGTGATGCTCCCCACCACAATCCCAGCCAGCACCCCACAAGACAGTTTAGCAGGCCGCTGCGTCTTGGGTGGCAGAGGGCTGGATGGCGGCGGCTGGCAGGGCGGAAGGGGAGGAGGGGCAGCAGCCGGCGGTTGGAACCACCTCCTTGCGGCCCATCGCACGTGCCGTAAAGCATCCACACCGAGTCGATGTCGAGGTTGGCTTCGGCAAAGGTGCCATACTCGCTGACGCTGCAAAGACAGCCGCGGTCCGAGCTGTCTACAGTGTCCTGCACCGCCGAGCAGCAGCCTGGAGGAGGAACGGTTATCAAGAGTGTACACTGCTCCGCCAGCCTTACCGCAAGAGTAGAGCTGTTGCATTTCGGCACCATTTCTACCCATGCATGCCATTACCATTTATAGGTAATTTACATTAATTAGATAAATGTGTTGTGTTTGTGGATAACATTTAACTCAAATGAAACCACCAACTATTGTAGCTTCTTTCATTGATCCATGGCTAAAAAAACTACTGCTGTTGTAATGAACAATTGTATACCGATCCTAGACACTTCATCTTATTTATTTTCCAGGAATGGAAATAATTGCATACCTCCTTTTGGTGTCCTGACCACTGATGCCACAATGTCGCTGGGGCCAACACGGGTGCGGGTTGGAAGCTCGTAGCTGCTGCAGAGTCAGACACGAAATAAATATATGACCCAACAAGTCTTTTGATGCATGCAACTAGTTCAACGCATGCGTGCATGAGGTGAGTGTTGAAATATACAATGCGTACTTGAAACCAGGGGCGGATTTAGGACCCGGGTTGGGTGGGTTGCAGCCCGGGTCCAGTCCCAAGTGCTCCCATACATATTATGTGATGGTCATTTGGCATGTTATGCTAGCTGAAAAAAAACATAGTTCCAAAAGCATGCATATATAGCCTAGGCACATGATTTTGAAGCTGCTGAATGGCTTCTTGGCTTCCTTGTTACCTTCTTTTACCTATTATACGTTATTTTGCATAGATTCTGCTATATCATATAGCACCCCGTGCCCAAGATCAATCTCGGATCCGCCCCTACTTGAAACATTCTAGAAGATTGTGGAGGTATCAGAGACTAACTTTTCCATGTATAAGGATAAGATCATGGCAAGGTAAGAAAGTTCTAGAAAATTGGAGAGAATGCATGAGCTATAATTGCCATGCTTTTATGATGAAGTGTAGAATACTCTAGAACTAGATATTTTAACATGGTAGAAATATAAGAAACTAGATAAGGATGAGGAGGGTTCTAAAGTTAGGATATTTTGTATTGAAGAGTGTGGAAGTTGCCACATGACAACACTACAACGATCATGAGCACCTATAAATAGAGGTGCTCCTTTCCCTCTTAGCCATACCATGGTATAGAATGGCATGTGAGCCATAGGTGAAGAGATGGCAAGGTTGTCATGTAGTCTAATCTCTACCATAAATTAGCTAAAGTCTAACGCAAAAGACAAAATAAATCGATAGCTAGTACTATAATCAATCACTGACATGTCTATTATCTTAGGCAGATACAATGTTAGCACAAAAATGTTAATACGTACGAGATTGCACGTGGAACCGTACATAAAAGAGTGCAACAGTACATAAAAGAGTGCAACAGTTAACAGGTGAACAATGAAAGTTTCTAAAAGTTTAGGTATAAATAAATTTTGCAAAAATAATAGTAAAAAATTAACTAACTAAATTGCGCAATCAATATATGTGACATCGAGTTTCTCACCAACTCTACCCTTGCTCCTCTATAGTTCTCATCATCATCCGTTTTCTTCTCATCTCCAGTAGCAACCTTATCTTCAAGAGCCACCTCAACTTCAACAACATCTCTATCGGGGACCTCACCTTTAACATCATCTCCAGTAGTCACCTCACCTTCAACATCATCTCCAACAGCCACCTCACCTTCAAAAACAACATCATCTCCAACAGGCTCTTCATACACAATAACTTTTGTTGGTCTGCAGTAGCTCATGCGACCTGTCTCATCAAACAGAGTGGTTTCTACAATTACCTCATGGGGTCGATTGTCGATTGTAGAACACCAGCTTTTTTCTTAAGATTCTTTCTGTAGTTTAAGGTTCTCTCAAGAACAGGATTCATAAAAGCATCCAAGAGCCAAATCTGATCGGGTACCTCTTCAAAAAGAGTCTTAAAGCTGAATTATCCATGAAACCAAAGGACTTGGAAATTGAATGTACATCAAGTATAAAATTGCGTTCTTCATGATGGTGATCTTCATGATGGAGACGACGAGGAACTGAGAACGACGAGTAATTGAGGCGAGTAAGCTTGCGGCGAACTTTGTTTGGGAAGGAGGACGGTGGGAGGAGAAAATATAGTGGTGCCAAGCTATGGGGAGAAGCACGCAAGTGGCCGGAGGGGCAATTCATAAAGAGGTGCGGGCACGTGCCGTGCAGCAATTGTGATTCTGGGGGTGGATGATTTTGAAGCTTGAACTGTGGTGGCACATACATGCATCTTCTTTTATTTACATGCAAAATATTAAATAATGAACTTTGTGTAGCTTATTGCTATAGCATGTACTATATATATATAGTTAATAATAATGTTTACCGATGGAAATATGACATGATGAGGCTCTAATTTGAAATGCATGTCGTGTAGGTGGTGTGGATACGAGTAATGCTACGTTAAGTAATAAGACAGCCATGCATCGTGCGGCAGTGGAAAGCATCCTGCTACACAAGAGAGCCAAGCACCAAAGGCAAAGGCAAGTGTGTAGTGTGGATTAGTTCTCGGACGACGCCCTTGACGTATTGCATGCATGCCTCATGTAATTAATCACGTTACTTAATTACATATATGCACAACAAGCGCAAGTATAATGATTTCAGAGTTTAATTAATTCGTAATTAAAACAAAGTGCAAAAATCCTTGTACTTGTTTTGACGGAGGAAGTAGCTAGTAGTACTACAGCTCGATCTTTGCTGGTTAATGCTTGCTCGATCTAGCGCGACAGCATCCAATTAGTTCAGAACGAGTAGCGAACTCTGCTAGAAATTGAACAACAAAGGAAGCACGCTTTCGAAACTACTGCTAAAGGCACGTACAACATCTGTTTTTTTTCCCCTCGACTCAGTCGAGAGACGAGCGCACCGTCTCCTCACGAAGGAACGACAGGGGCTCGTGCTCCCAAGCCATATCGCTCGCTCCAGCACCGTTGTATGTCGTCGTCTCGCGACGGGACGATGGGAGCTCGTGCTCCCAAACCATATTTGATCACCTTGATTTATGAGTCTATACAAGAATTAATTAGCCTGTTAACAGACAACCTATTGTAGTTCGTTGTTTGTATTACTGTTTCTACGTGACATGACTAGTGTTTACATACGGCAGCCAGCCGTGTAAACGGTTGAACCTGCCCTAAAAGTGTTGAGAGAAGAAGCGGGCAAGCGGCCATGCATATGTATTAATGAATAATGAATGGGTCGGAAATCACGCACGCTGCATGGTTGGCCGGTGTGGCCCGCATGTTAGTGTGGAGGAGATCGATCTGAGGGGTTGTAGGTGGGCCCCCGCGGATCATTCTTGTTGCGTGCCATGCGTGCCCAGTGCGCACTCGGCCGGGGAGGCAAAGACGCTGCGGCATATACGGTGCGCGTCCGGTAGTGGCTACAGAAGTATGCGCCGCACGCAGCCACATGCAGACGACGACGACGACCGTGCAAGCTCGCAAAGAGCTCGATCGTCTCCGTCCGTCTCTCCGTACACGTACTTTTTTTATTAGTTACGGTTCATATATAATTTCTTTTTAACTATCAAATCTAGATTTAGCGTATATCTGAATACGTGGTGAAAGACCATTTTCCCATTCGAAGCATTGTCAGCGTCATCATTTTCGCAAGGAAGAATCGCAAAGCCCACCTCACATATTACTTGGATTTTGAGTCCCCCTTGCACTGTACCACAGCTCCAAATTACTGTCAGATGTTGGATAGTATAAGTAGTACCGATAAACGGTTCATCGGTATAGACCTCCCACGAACAATTGGTCGGTACTTCAAGTTTCTACGCATCACCATCGATCGTTATATGTTTTACATATCCCATTGAACCATAGGTCGGTACAACCCAAAGCATACATCCAACCATCCGTCGGGATACATAGAGCAGGCCCATCAGCACTCTCCACGCGCTTCTAGCCCATACTCGCGCGAAAAATTTGCCTCAAGACCCACCGGTCAGTCCCAAACCCTAGCTAGTTTTATATCCCTCTGGTTCACCCGCCGCCACCACCCCCGCTCTCCATCGCTCGTCTCCCCCAAATTTTCTCCTTCGCACGCTCCCCCTCATCCAAATCGCCATCGCGCACGCACTGATTTCTCTCTGATTCATCTTCGCGCGCTCATCCCCGTCCACCGCATGCTCCAAATTGGCCATCGCCCAACCCTAGCCCCTCCAAAATGTTGCATGCCCCCTCAGCTAGCCGCCCCTCCACCACATCTCGATAAGATTTTACTCCTGCTGCTGCCTCCCGCCGCTCCTCCTCCCACTGCCTCCCGCCACCCCTCCACACGCCGCATCCCGCACTACCCCTACACCATGCCGCTCCTCCACCCGTAGGATCCCGCCGCCCCTCCACCAGCAGGCAAGCGGCGCCCCTCCAGCAAGCGTTGCCTAGACCTGCAAGCATGCGTCACCCGGTCTAGCTGGCGTGCTGAAGCCATTCGCCGGCCAGACTTGCAGGTCTGTGCTACCCCGATATGCAGGCCATAGACCTAGCTTCCACTGCTTCTAGTCTGCCGCCCCGTCGACGACCCTTAGAAGGACGCTGCTGAGTCACTGACGCCGTCTCATCCACTACGACGCCAGCTCCGAGCAGGACTCGACCGCATCCCCAACTTTTAGACCGACCAGGGTGTCGTCGATGCTGCACTGACCTAACGAGCACGCCGCCGATCTGACCAGACCAACCCTCTATTGTTGAAGGTTGAATCCTAGGATCCCACTTAATTTGGTTCCTGAGCATTCTTTGAAATTACACTGAAGGATGATGAATATGTTGGGTTGGGAATGTGCTTCGCTCACGCACACATGCCTACTATTTGTAGAAATTTCACTGAGAATGGTTTATGACATTTTATGCTCCTAGGTACATTATGATAATTAGTCTCCTTTGCCATGTCTTTGTTGGTTCAAGTGGGGATATTGTCTTGTTAAAGGTGATTAGTTGATTAGGTTCTCGGGAAGTTTCCTTGTACAGATATATGGCACACCAGTTCTCACTTTTGAGCTTAACTATGTTCTTGCTTGAATGCTACAGTTGAGAAATATATTAGGTGCCTTGTCTTTTTAATATACAGTATTGCAAGGTGCAGAATATTTATTTGTTATACTTTTATGGCACCATAACTGGATTTGGAAACATTTTAATTTTCAATGGATTATCCAACAAGTTCCATATGTGTATTTCATGGACAGTTTTATTTTGGGGATATTATGAAATAGCAGTAGGAAACAACAATAATTAAATGTTTAGCAACAGCATTTTTGACACACCTAAGTATCCTTATTTATTGTTGCGCTTACTTCTAGGCAAGTCTTTGATCTCCTACTACGTTCTGTTTTTTTTCTCACCTTGCAGTACTGAAATAGGAGTTCTGATGACTCTGACGAGGATGAGTTCTTGCTTGTGAATAGGCGTGTTGTAGACCCAGCGGTAGTGGAGCACAATCAGGGAAGCCCCAACAGTGTAGCCCCAGCAGTGCAGCCTCGTCGGTGCAGCCCCATCACCCCTACCAAGGAATGGCGCCTCTCACCCTCCACATGATGAACTTGTAATCGTCTCATCCAGCCTACAATGTTTTTAATTCATATATTACTGGTTCTATACATGGGTTCAATTCTCATGAATGCATCATTTGCAGTAGGTTGGAAAGGATGTGATATTATATGCTATGTTGAGACCTGAGCAGCCTGTGGCTAAGGGGATAATTATTTCAACTAATCCTTGCAGCATTCTTGGAGGCGAGGCACTTGGAAAACAGTATTGTGAAGTTGTTGTGAATGTTGTGCTGAAAAGGGATACAGTTTTGCCTCGGCCTTATGGTGATGTGGAGACGATGGCTGATGCTCATGAGATGTCAATTGCATGGCCATATCAGAGAGTAATACACACATCTTTATTTCTTTTTTCATGTTTGATGAGAGTGACCATAGTTTCTAATTATTTATATTTCTGACAGTTGAAGGTTACCATGCATCACGATCTTCCCAGGGTATGTTTTTGAATTTTACTTTGAGCAAACAGTCGAGTCTTGAATTTTACTTTGAGCAAATAGTCTAGTCTTCTCCAATTTTTTTTTATCTCCAAATCTGCCTATTACATGTTCTTTAGTAAAGTCATTGAGCTGTTATCAGCGAAGTCGTTGGGTACTAGTCCTTGTTGTTTTTGCTAACAGTATACCTCTGTTTAACATAAATCTATTAAAATTGATGATGTCTGTGTATGTTTCATTTGCTGCAACATTTTACAAGCTGTTTCTGTTGTAATGCCGATATAAGCTATGAACCACTTGTTGATTTGAAAACCCTGTTGTTGATTCATTTTGTAAGAATTAGTAAACTTCCTAGTGACAAAACAGTGAGCTTGCTAGTGACAAAACAGTAAACTCCCAGTTTGAGCTGATTGTCTTTCAGTTAGTGATGGTTTTGTGAGTAACCTTAGTTGTATAAACTGCACAGTTGTGATTAGTAACTTTAGGCTTGGATTGGGTGGGCTTCTTGTGTGTTGCTAATGTGCTTGCACATTTGGTAGTTCCTTGAGAGTAGGGACACTGCAATTCCATTTTAACTTGCAACCCACAATTGATAGTTCTGCAGTTGACTAATCACAACCATAATGTTGCTAAATTGATAAATACATTTTTTAACAATTTACACTTTTCACTTTGTTCAGTTGGGAGGTCCTAGAGGTAGCGTGATGCTCGATCATGTCAGCAGCAAGAGGACCCGTGCTCGCTGATGCCATTTTGTTTTGGACAGATTTGGGACCTTTTGTATGTGTCATGTGAATTTGTGTAGCCAAAGATCACATGTGTGTTGTGACAAGCCAAACTTATGGCTGTGTAGAGACTAGAGACTGATTTGGTCTAGCTAGGCTACCTCCTATTTTTTTATGTGTCTGTCTGCTTGAACTGTGAGTTGTGACAAGCCAAACATATGAAATGTTAGGTTGACTGAACTGAGTTTAGTGACAAGACAAATGTTGATATCTTCAATGACAACTAAGTTATATATGTTCACTTGTGTGTTTGATATTTGTTGACTTCAATTAAAAGTTATGTGCTATGTTGAGCCAATTGCTTGACATGTAATGTTCAAAAGATTAATATCGAACTGTCAATGTGAGGTTATTATACATGATTTCTAGTCTTATATGAATGATTAGCATTGGATTGTTAGTCGGTATAGTAATTTATGTCGTCAAACTGTTGGTCGGTACAAACCTATAACCAGCAATCCATCGGTACATCTCCAATGGGCATCTAACGATTGGTTGGTATAACGATGTTGGTCGGTATAACTATATACCGACGCCACTTACATCGACTGATACGATGGGTCAGTACAACTCTATACCGACTGATGGTGGGTCGGTACATAGACTTATACCGACTCCAATGTTGTCGGTATAGACAGGCTATGGTATAGTGTTTATAGGACACTTTGTTACGAATGCCTACATCTCCTCGATTTTCTTAGAAATAAAAACACCTTAATATGCACATGCTTAATTGATTCAACCCGTTTTCATCATTTTGCACCTCGCAAATATAATCTTTACAAAGTTATGTACTTCTGATGATACAATATCGCCAGTTTTCAGGGGTAGTTACGTACTTTTGACGTTACGATATCGCCAGTTTTCGAGGTTTCCAATCTTAGATCTTTTGTAAAATATCCCTACATCACGATGAATAAGCATAATCCAAGCGCATGAAGCAACTTGAATAAGCTAGTTTTGGCATGTCATGTTTTACATCATGACAAGCGCAGCTGCAGGTTTGCACAGCCCAAGCAGGTATGGCTGAAAGAGAGTGGATTGCAGCTAGAAATTAAAAAAAACTAAAAGCTCGTTTGCTAAAGCTGCTTGGCGGTGAGGTGCGGTGTTTGGCCGGCATGACATTACGTACACACAAACCGCTGTGACGATGTACTAGAACAGAAGGACCCTCGCTATGACTTGGTTGCGTTGGTTTGCGGCACTAGCGGAGCATCGTTGGGGCCATAGAGGGCCATGGCCACCCCTACCCAATGTCAATCTTCATTGTATAAACAGTAAATCGGCTACTGTTCATTGACTTTTAGAGCAAATTACTATGGCTGGCCCCCTGATTAGGAGCTCAACCTCCGCCAGTGGTTTGCGGTGTGAGTGTGGCACGTGCACGTGCGCACCAAAACTAGTGCGAGTGTTTTGCCACGCACCCGCTCGGCGCCGCACCGCACAATGGCAGCAGGAGAAGGAAAGTGTCGCCGCACAGGCAGAGCAGAAAAGAGCGCGAAAACCCCAGATTCAATTCCTCGTGGACCAAAATGCATGGTAAAAGAACGGCCCAAACCGTTCGGCCCAGGGTCTGGCTGCGCTGAAGCGGGCCTGACAAACGAAATGGGGCGGAAAGGCTACTAGGCCCATCAGTTGCCACGCGAATGCCATAGTGGGCTGCTGACAAACAAAATGGCGGCGGCCGGGTTACAAGCCCATCATCGATCCCAGGCCTGTAGACAAACGAGCCCAGCCAAAATTACGGCCCATCACAATGCATAGCCTGGCCCAAATCTCTTAGGCCACGTCACTTCTTCTTCGTTCCGGCTACCTCTAAAAAAAATAGGTTTCGTCCCGGCCCCACTGTCAGCCAACCAGACCACATCCCCAGGCCTCCCCCTCGCCCGAGCTCAGCAGCTCCCCTCCCTCGTCTCGCCTCGCCGGCCGCGAAGGCCCCATCCTCTCCGGCGGCGGCGACCGCCCACCACGGCGGCGCCACCGACGCCGCCGCACCGACCTTAGATGTCCGCGGCCGCCGCGTCCCCCGCGCTGCGCCCGGCGCCGCGGTGGGGCGGCGCACCGTCGCACCGCCGCCTCGTGGAGGAGCACCTGGCCTCGCTCCCGCACGGCCTCCCGCGCCTCCGCCACGTGCAGGAGCTCCACGCGCAGCTCCTCAAGCAGGGGCTCCACCGGGACCCGCACGCCGCGTCCAAGCTCATCGCCTCCTACGCGCTCCTCCACCGGGTCCCCGCCTGCCGCCGCGTCTTCTCCGCCGCCGCCGCGGCGCTCCCGAGCGTACCGCACGCCGCCAGCACCACCTTGCTTGCCAACACGCTCCTCCGCGCCTACGCGCTCAACGCCCTCCCGCACGCCGCGCTCGCCGCCTTCGCCGCCATGCCGCTGCGGCAGCGGGACACCTTCACCTATTCCTTTCTCATCAAGGCGCTCGCCACGGCGGGTGTCGCGCCCATCCGCGCGGCGCACTCGCACGTCGTCAAGCTCGGGTCCGTCGAGGACACTTTCGTGGGGAACGCGCTGATCGACGCATACTCCAAGAGCGGCGCGGTCTCGGACGCCACGAAGGTGTTCGACGAAATGCCGGTGCGGGATGTCGTGTCCTGGAACACGGCCATGGCCGCGATGGTGCGGCAAGGGGAGGTTGCTGGTGCGAGGAGGATGTTTGAAGAGATGCCTGAGAAGGACACAGTGAGCTGGAACACCATTCTGGACGGGTACGCCAAGGCTGGGGAGGCGGAGCAGGCCTTCGAGCTGTTCCAGCTCATGCCAGAGAGGAATGTGGTGTCGTGGTCGACGGTTCTGTCAGCCTATTGCATGAAGGGTGACATGGAGATGGCACGGGTGATCTTTGATAAGATGCCGACCAAGAACTTGGTGACATGGACCATAATGGTGTCAGCTTGTGCGCGGAAGGGGCTTGTCGAGGAGGCAGGTAGGTTGTTTACTCAGATGAAGGAGGCTGCCGTGGAACTTGATGTAGCTGCCGTTGTGAGTATCCTGGCTGCATGCGCGGAGTCTGGCTCCCTTGCCCTTGGGAAGAGGATTCACCGCCATGTGCGGCAGAGGAACCTGGGGAGATCAACCCATGTATGCAATGCCCTGATGGACATGTTCTGCAAGTGTGGATGTGTTAACAGAGCTGACTACATCTTTGACACTGAGATAGTAGAAAAGGACTCGGTGTCATGGAACACTATAATTGGAGGGTTTGCAATGCATGGGGATGGTGGAAAGGCACTGGACCTATTTGCTGAAATGAAGCAGCAAGGGTTTCGCCCTGATGCTGTGACCCTAATCAATGTTCTCAGTGCCTGCACGCACATGGGGCTTGTGGAAGAAGGGCGCCAGTACTTTGCCAACATGGAGATAGACTATGGCATCAGGCCTCAGATAGAGCATTATGGGTGCATGGTTGACCTTCTTGGCCGTGGAGGGCTGATCAAAGAGGCGGTTGACATGATCAAAAGTATGCCATGGGAGCCCAATGAGGTCATATGGGGATCCCTTCTCAGTGCGTGCAGACTGCTCAAGAATGTGGAGTATGCAGAACTGGCAGTGGACGAGTTGAGCAAGCTGCAGCCCTCGAATGCAGGGAACTATGCTGTCCTCTCAAACATCTATGCAGAGGCTGGGCAGTGGAGCGACATGGCAAAGGCGAGGGTGCAGATGAAAGAAACAGGGTCTCAGAAAACAGCAGGCTCAAGCTGGATAGAACTCGATGAGGCGTTCCACGAGTTCACAGTTGGGGACAGAAAGCACCCAGAGTCAGAGCAGATATCCGAGATGGTCGGTAGGCTGAGTTCGCATGTAAAGCGTGCTGGCTGCATTCCAGCAGGCCATGAACTGCTTGTGCAATGAGTCATCTTCCAAGCGCATGCTCGTGGTTATACTACAAATGTGGAATGCTCCACAGGTGATTTGCGCTGCAGGCTGGCTGTGTAATCCGAAGAAAGGAAAGCACCAGCTTCAGTGAAATTTGTGGCACTGCCTGCAACCAAAAAGTGAAACTATGACACGGCCTGCAATCATGACGATGCTACGGCATGGTACAGAAGTTTTCATGATGGACTAGGATGCCCAAGAGATGGTTCAACCATTTCTTAGCGTCAGCACTTCTGCCATCAGCTTTGCTCTGCTAATCTGCCACTGTGATGAAAGGTGCTGATGATAAGGACTGTCAAACTACTGACAATACAGTGATTGGTTGGTCAGATTGTTGGCGTTTCTCAATTCTCAGCATCTGCACTTGTGCCATCATTTGATCCATAGAAGATATAGAATTAGGCTCTTCTCAAAATGCATAGAGTAATGGTGAGAAGACAGGAGGTTCAGCAAAGCAAATTTTGCCGTTCCATTGTGACAGTGAAGTGATTATTTTGGAAGATGAACTAGTTATGGGTGTTTGCCTGTTGGTGGCCCCAAGTTTTTACATGTATCATCTTTGTAACATGTGCATGATTGAGAAAGTACAGATTATTTCAAATGGAGTTTGAGTAGAGGCACCTGGAAATGTGCTTCGAATGTAATCAAACACACCGCATTTCGCTGTTCTCTTGATGTTTGTGATTTGTTGTCTCAGTGCTATGATATATAGCTCAATTTATTTCCAGGATAGTCTGGTCAGCTTTTTGCAGGGGAAGAAAAACCAAACCTATAGTTGTTTCTAACTTTCTATTCATCAGTGGACATATTTGATTAATTTGCTACATCATTTGCCTGCCGCTAGCTTAACGTGTCAAGAATTGCATCTCATTTGTACGTTTCTTGCTGTGATTCCTGTACCTTTTTTTAAAAAAAAATGAGGTTGTCATCTATTACTGTCTGTTTTATGCAAGAGGAAATATCATGCCTGCATCCAAACTGTGCTCTTCTGTGCACCAGAGGATCCTCTATATTGTGTCCTTTCTGCATAATGAAGTTTCTTGTAACAACCTTTTACTAATTGCGATGCACGCAAGCCTGTAGCCTACCAACTCATAGATCCTTGGATGAAACAATCACAATTCACAAACATGGAAAGGCAACATATATTCCCTAACATTTAAAATCCAGGTCAAAGATTTATCTAGGTATTGTTTTCCCCCCATCGAACCATTGCCCAATAGCTACTGAATACTTCCTTCCTGTGATCCATTATATTCTTATGATATGATGTTATGCCATCATTCTGTTTCTGCTGTCATTAATAACCGGATAATTCCTAAAGCACTGGAAGGATTCATTCCTTCTGCTTGGGATCCCCTGAATCTATGAGCTATTAAAATTTATGTTTTGAATTTTCATGTACTTCTGCTGCTACTGGTTGCTGTTGTTGCTTGATTGCTTTTGAAATAACATGTTTGTGCTACGTGTCCAGGCTATATCACCCCTGTTCTGCTCATCTTATATATTGTATTTTGGATTGGCTGAAGTGCCCTGCAAGTTGCAGCAATGCTGCAGAATCTTAGTGAAAAAAAATGAAGTGTGTAAGGCTGATAACTCTTGATGCACATTTTTATGGGCCAAGCTTAATTCTTTGCTTCACATACGATCGGCTTGGTCCTTGAAGGCCTGTTAGAGCTCTAGGTTGCCATCAGGTGATCACTCTGCTTGTGCATTTATATCTTCAGTGATTTTTCTTGCTTTGTGTCATCAGCTTTGCTCTGTTAATCTGCCACTGTGACGAAAGCTGCCGTAAGTACTGTCAAAATACTGGCAGTACAGTGGTTGGTTGGTCAGATTGTTTGCATTTCTCAGGATCTGCACTTGTGCCATCATTTGATCCGTAGAAGATTTAGAATTAGAGTCTTCTCAAAATGCATAGAGCAAATGTGAGAAGATAGCAGGTTCAGTAAAGCAGGTTTTTGCCTTTCCATTGTGACAGCCAAGTGATTAAGTTGGAAGATGATTCAGTCATGGGTGGTTTGCCTGTTGCTGGCTCCAAGTTTTACATGTAATCATCTTCGCAACACGTGCATGTTTGAGAGGAGGGCACATATTATTCCAAATGAAATTTGAATAGAGGACCTGGAAATGTGTTTTGGATGGAATCAGAATCAGAAGCTCTGTATTTCACTGTTCCCTTGGCGTTTGGGATTTGTTGGCCGGCCACAGTTTGCCACGCCAAACATTAGGCTCAAATTTTGGTAGGTGTTTGGTTCGTTAATTAAGTTTGGCTCGCCACGTGTGCTCGCCACAGTTTTTTGCGTCAAACCTGTGGCGACCTTTTTCTCCGCCACCCCCGTGTCGCGCCACATACGCATTGCTTTTTTCTGCTCATCCGTGCAGCTGCGTGCAGTCAGACGGTCACTACCGTCACCTAGACTCATTTTTAATTCAATGCTCAGACTCTTGAACCGAGGAGCTACCAGCCTGAGCGTTCAATCATATTTAAGTACTGTTCTAGTTGATTTTATTTTCAAAAATACGCTTGCTGGAATTTTTTAACCTCATTGTTGCTTGAAGAAAATATCTTATCTCATTTTAACACCAAACCGAACACTACAGATTTACTTTTATCAAACATTTGTGGCAGCTATCCAAACACTGTTTCATGCGAGCAGGAATATGGCCTAAATTCCATGCGAGCATGGAGCAGAGAGCAGCAGACAGCGACGCACATACGGTTACTGGGCGCAGAGGATCTTTTGGGGAGATCTGAGGGCTGCCTTGGTCGGCACAATGAAATGGCGGAAATGCCCCCGGGCAGATCTCAGAGACTGTCCTTTTCCATCTTCCGAAAGTTAAAAGCACGTGCCACGCATGCCGGACTTGTTTGGTTGGAGTCCTAAACAATCTGTCCGATAACTCAAAAGTTGATGGTTTTTGCCTAACCAGGCAAGTATGGAGAAAGTACGTTTGGTTGGTGCCTGAGCCTGAGATGCTAATCAGAAGAAAAATACACAATATAAATGTATTTTGTGATATGCATAAATATATTTTTTTTATTTAGGGATGCTAACGAGAAGAAAAATACACAATATAAATGTGTTTTGTGAGATGTTTTGTGTTTTTATATATTATTTAGCTCACTTTCTCATTTACCTACATTATAGAAGAATAAAAAATTAATAAAAGAATTTGGGTATGTAAACACGAATAAACGAAGTTTTTTTTAAAACCGTTACAATTATTTTGTTGCAATGTGTTGAGAAGTAAAAGTAGTGAAGCAAATGAGTCATAATATTGTAGGACCCAACTGTCTTTTTTTATAATTATCACCTTTGTCTGAATGCTTAGCACTTGATTAGCAGCTTAGCAGAGTCGTTCCCAGCCAGACGCTCAGGTCTGAGTTCGTTGCAGGCAGTTAGCCAGCTACATCCAAACAGGTACCAGACAAGTTACAGGCAGCTCTCCACCCATGCAGATTCACTCTAGGGTCACAACCAAACAGCCCCGTACTGCCAATTCAACCATAAACAAGTAGCCATCCGTCACGTGACACCGTGGAACGAACCCGGTTGTGCTTACGGTTAAGCATCGGTCGCAGCGGGATCGGTACACCTCGATGTGCTGTAAAACGAAGCTGCTTTTGAGCTCATGCACCTATCTGGGCCCGGCTCAGGGTTCTTTAAAAATAATTGAAAGAATAAGGGCATTTTTCACGGAGAAAATCCTCCTTTATCCTTTACATGCCATCAAAATTTAACTCCATCCCTCGTGTGCCATTGCTGTCATAGCACAAGTGTTAACTCAAGAGGGAAATGACAATACTACCCCTACAAGAGAAAAGATGAATGATATCCCTCCTATGCCATTACAATCAAGAACAATACTTTATCTGCATAGAACAAGGAAGACTCCAGTACATGTACAACGCACGGCGCATCGGTGGCGGAACTTGACCGGAGTGGCACCCATTTTGTACGGTAGACACCTGATTGCTTTCTGACAGCGACTAGTATCAACCATCCAAAGCACATCAGATGCTTTCACTCAAGAAAAGCACATCAGATGGCCAAGTATAAGCAAACGCAACCAAATAGCAAACTCATCTGCAAGCCAAGATACGAGCTGAGTACGATGCAGAATTCAGCTCACAGGAAGATCAGAGGTGCCGTCTTTCAAAAATAAAGAAGAAGATCCGAGGTACTTGAGGTGACAACGTCAGACTTATGCTTGCTCCAATAAAGACGACAGGGTGCAAAACGCGCAAACAGCTTCGGTGGTGAGGGCGCCGCCGATCCTTCAGGTCGCCGGCCCCTGCGCCGGGAGGACAAGGCGGGACCGGGCGAGCTGGAGGCGTGCTGGCACCTCCAGAAGACGAGACGGGCAGGGAGGGAGCGAGGCCGCCAGGCCGGGCAAGGAGGGAGCGAGGCGCGCGTGCGGTGCGGGATTGGAGGAGTGCTCCGCTCGAGCGAGGGGGCGGCGGCCGCTGGTGCCGCGACGCCACGCTGTGGAACGTGCCTGAGGACCCGCGGCGGTGGCTAGGGTTCGGAACCTGCCGATTTGAGGATAGAAAAACGAGTTTTTTGTCTCTAGGACACCACGAAAGCGTGATTTTGTGCCAAACACACTACATTATTTATTTTAGGCTGCTGGACATTGCAAACATGAGGCTTTTGTACGCTGCACATTACCACTGTTAAAAAATACTTACATGGTGTGGGTACGTACATAGTGCCACATGAAAGACCAAAATGACCTCACTTATAATGGAGATAGATTCTGGGCGCCAGCCCCATTCCAGGAACATTTCACATGTTGGGTACAACATCAAATGATAGTATTTATGCACAACATCAAATAGACAATATGAAACAAAGTTTAATTAAACCGGCATAGCTTAATAAGTGCATGGCCTCACACGTCAGAGCACAACTTAATAACTTGTCACAAACTAAAGTCTTCTCTATGTGAGCAGCATCTCATAGAGGTGCAAAAAACCTTAACATGTCCCAAATTTACATCAATTTGGCATGTCAAAATGCTTTTTCCAGTTTTCTTGTACACGCATACACAAATATCAGATATGCATGAGATGGTCTAGTGCCATTATACCATGCACCTCGGCTTCCTCTATTGCAAGTTTCCTAGCACGGCTGCAAAAAATAGCATGGATTAGGAAAAAATATTAGTTTGAATCTCATCAAGTTTGGTTGAAGCTCATCAAGTTAAATGAAAAAAATACTTACTGCCTAGTCAGTGCTCCAGGACTGCAGTTAATCTCATCAAGTTTCCTAGCTCGGCTATGAAAGATGGCAATAAGTAAGGAGAATTTTATTTTCAATTTCATCAACTTTGGTTGCTGATATTAGTTAAATGAAAAATAATTACCTCCTAGTCAGTGCGCCAGGACTACAGTTAAGGTCAAATGGGCTTGATGGTCCCTGCAGCAGCCTAAGTGATGTACTGGGGCTAGTTGTTGCTGCTACTTCTGTGATGTCTTCCCTCGTAGTCCTCTTTCCCTTAGGTGTACTTGTATTAGTGGCTACCTCCTCTGTTATGAATTCCTTTTGCTTCTTGGCTCTCTTTCTCTTAGGTTTTGGTGGTGCTGGTGGTGGAGCATCTGAGTCATACACAGTCTCATTGCAAGTTTTCTGAGTGTGCCCAAATTGACCACATCTCTTGCATTTCTTCCTATTCTTGTTGCCTCCTTCCTCAGCTCCTTTCACTCTCCTTGTCCTTGGTCTACCTGCTGCCCTCTTGAGTATTGAAGGCCATAGCTTGAACCCTATGTTCACTTGAGGCCATAGTGTCTTGTCTGGTATAGGTTCAATCCAACCTTCATATGCAGCTTTGAACCTAGATATAGAGTAACAATTGTCAACATAATCCTCCAACTCTAGACCCCTGTAAGAGCATATCAAATTGATTGCATGGGTGCATGGTAGACCAGTGATTTGCCATTTATTGCAAGTACATGTTCTTTTTTCTAGGTTCACAGCATGTCTCCAAGGAGTCAAGTCCTTGTAAACACCACTTATCTCTGCTGTGTGTCCGACACCTTTGTGGATTGAATACCCAACCAATCCTCTACTTTTTGCATTGAGGTCCTTCACAATGTGTGGAAGCACTTTACTCTTGAGCTTCATGGCAAGTCTTCTCCTTTGAAATAGCTTATCCATGATTTTTTGTCTAATTCTATCCATTAGATCTATCACAGGAAGCGACTTCTCATGTTTAATCCAATTGTTGAAGACTTCAGCAATGTTATTGGTCACATAATCACACTTGCTGGCTGTAGAGAAGTAACATCTTGCCCACAAGTGCTTGTGATTATCCTCAATCCACTTCAATGCTTTTGGTGATGATTTCTTCATGACATTGTAGTGCATGTCAAACAAATCTTTCCTGTAAACTCTTGCTGCTGGCCACAGATTCTTCTCAAAGACTTTACCATGAAATCTCTTTTTGAAGTTTTTGTACAAATGTCTCATGCATTCCCTATGCTCTACTCCATTGGTGAAGACATTGGTCACCGCTATGTCAATGCCTTTCCCAGCATCAGTTGAGATAACAAGTCCAGGTGGGGATCCAACTGCCATTGTTAGGTTACCCATGAACCATCCCCAATTTTCCTTGGTCTCTGATCCAAATACTCCATATGCCACAGGGAACATCCAGTTATGTCCATCAATACCTATGGCAGAAGCTAGTTGCCCCTTCCACCTTCCAGTAAGAGCCGTGGAGTCAATGCCCAAGTATGGTCTACATCCATTTTTGAATCCGTCTATACATGGCTTCAAAGCAACAAACATCTTGCTAAATCTGATCTTGGACCCGACCTTTTCATAATCTATCTTAACTATACTTCCAGGAGACTTCCTTTCTATCTCTTCCTTGAATGCAAAAGCGTGTTCAAAACTATCCTCCCACTTGCCCAAAATCTCATCAATAGCTAGCTCCTTGCCATTGTAGACAATCCAGTATGATAATTGGATCAAGTACTTCTCTTCCAGCTTCTTCTTTAAAGCAGCAGGGCCAATTGTTGGGTCTTCCCTGAGCCATTGAACTACCCTATCCCTAACCCAAAATTGGTCAGCCATACAATTGCTCTCTAGTTTGCTTGTGCTTTTACAGTAGTGCTTGTTAGGTATCTTCTTAATCTAAAAAAACAATGACATAATTTAAAGGAGTTGGCTATAAATTAAGAAACAGAAAATTAAGGAACAAAATTAAGAAACATAAATAAAGGAACACAGAAATAGGTACCATCCATGTCCTTCCATCTTGCAGTTGTGATGCATGTATTCTCCACTTGCACTTTTTAGCCTTACAATATCCTCTGTACCTCTTGGCTTCACTATAAGGAGCTGCAATTTCAATCTCATTTAGAATAGCATATTGCCTAATTGCTCTTTTAAAGGTTTGTCCATCCTCAAATGTCACACCAACTTCAATCTTTGGATTTTCTAAGTCAGTTACATGGTCAACAATCTCACAGCCTTGTTCACCATCAACAGCACAATCATCGTTGTCTTCATCAGAATTAGGAATGCAATCAAATTCATTTTCATCATCAGAAATCAAGTCAACATGAAAGACCTTCTCATCATTTACACCAACATACTCAATTTCATCGTTTTCGCCCCAAGGATCATCATCTGTAGGGTTTTCCTTAGTCCCAGATTTAATAACAGGATCAGAGAGATCTGCCAGGGTGGTACATGCGCTCTGTTGTGTGGGTTGTGCATGCGAATCTGCTTCTACACAAGAAACATAATGTATGCTCTGTTCTATGGGTGGCTGATGAATGCCGAGCCCGAGCCTACAAGCACAGATGTAATCAACTCCTATAAGGATATTGCTAAAGCCCAAATATATTTCTAACGAACCCTAGGCCCCCAAATCTCAATGAACCCATGCCATGTTCCGAACCCTAGATCCTCAAATCACTTGGGGAAAATTTGAATCTTACCCGTCAGGAACCCAGGACAGGTCTGACACCTTCTGTGGGGAGTCATCGCTGCATAGTCGCTCCACTCCAAGACCGGGGAATGGGGACCAAGTCGCAACCATCAGGCCTGGTCTCTTAGTGCAGCTCGCGGATGGGGAGAACTTGCCGGAGCTAAGTTGCATCAGTGGCAGGAGGCATGGTGTGTGTGATTGGTGGCGGTTGGTGAAGAGTCGTCGGAGATTATGGCAAGCCGAGAAAAATTGCAGAGGCGGCGGCGAGATTTTTTACGACTACAGGATGGTGCCGTGAATAATCTGGATAGGATGTGGCTGCCAGCCGATGTGCAGGTGGTGTATCTGAAGGGGGCATTTTGGTCTTCCTAGGCTACGCCATCCACCCTTCCGGCCAGGAAATCATTTTTTAATGGACCCGATGTGTAGTAGACAAATCGATGCCTTTTGCAGTGTTCAGGAGCCTAAAACGGCAAATTGAGTGTGCTTGGCACAAAACCACGTTTTAGCAGTGTCCACCAGAAAAAAAACTCTAGAAAAAGAGAAGAAAGATGGCTGCTGGACTTTGCTGGACAGAGGATGCAGAAGGGGTAAATTGGAATAACGGTGGGCGACGGAAACGAGTTAACGGCGTTGGAAGAAAATTCCATGCATCCGGCATGCAAACCGGATCGTGTGCATACCTGCTCCCGCAAAGCGACGCGTGGACGCCGCGGCCATCCAATGGATCTTGATGAGAAGGTGTTTCACGAATCAAATTTGCAAAAGCTTTC
>NC_028452.1:46718260-46756704 GCF_000263155.2 Setaria italica | reverse complement strand
TCCCTGTGGTAGCTGTTACTCGAAAATCGAAGATAATGGGTGGCACACAATGGGAATAAGTGAGACTTGGAATTGCTGAAGAGTATAAATCCTCCTTATCCCATATGGATAGAGCAGAAAACCAGGATCCCGGGGTCCCGAGAGCACCCCCATACCATACGGATGACAAAAACCAACAAACAGGACTTCCGCCTACATTGTCCAGAAAAGGGATTTTTATCGTCTACGCACCCAATGAAATCCAGAGCTCAAGTTATGGTCTCGATCCTGATCCCTACCCCCGGAATGCGATGCTCAAAGCACAGCCCTCATACCGTCTCTCCGGTTTGCATACCAGATGTATGGAATTTTCTTCCTCCAACCTTGGTACTGCCCCACCGGCGAGTCGCAGGACAGCATCAGTGCCGAGAGCATCGCCCCGAGGGCGTTGCTCACTTGTTCTTGATCCTATCCAGCGCCACCGTGAGCGGCAGGCCAACGGTCGGAGCCGACGGGCCGATGAGCATGTGCCCGACCACCAAAGGCGCGGCGGTGGACCCGTTAACGTCGGCGATTGCCGGCAGTGGCAGCACCACCGCGCCCAACGTGGCTGCGGTGCTCTAGTGTAACGCGGCGCCGTTGACGCCGGCCATGGGAACGTCACGGTCATGGCATGGCCGCCCGCCACGTAGTGGAGCGGCATGACGGGGACGACGGCAACGCCGTTGGGATGCGCCACCGTGGTGTCGAGCTGGGAACTACAAGCGTTGAACGGTCGCCGAGCCGAGCCGAGCCGACTGCCGAGAGCGGGCGACGGGCGAAATAGCGCTGGGAGCCAAGCTGCTGCAACTTTGGTTTGTAGGCACACGCCCTCATCAAGATCCGTCGGATGGCCGCGGCGTCCACGCGTCGCTTTGCGGGAGCAGGTATGCACACGATCCGGTTTGCATATCGGATGCATGGAATTTTCTTCCTGTCAGGATCCATTGGATGGCCGCGGCGTCCACGCGTCGCTTTGCGGGAGCAGGTATGCACACGATCCGGTTTGCATACCGGATGCATGGAATTTTCTTCCAACAGTGTTAGGGTCCTTTTCTCGGATAAAGATAGTGGTAACGGTACACAAGAAAATGGGGTTAAATTTTCAATAGCATCGAAGGGATGAGTTCAATTTTAACCGTCGGAAGGCAAATGCACGTGGTTTACATGTTTACCATGTCCATGCCTAAAGTACGATTTCAAGAGTTGTATCTTCATTACTTCATGACTCATGAGTCTATTAAGTTAATGGTTCCTTGTATTTTTTTTAAAAAAAATGGCTAGAGAGTAATTGTGGTGAAGAGTTGAACACAAAGAAATTGGATGTCGCACACCAAACTTATGCTCAGAAAGAATCATACCCTTATCCCATCACCATATGGCCTGTTCGGTGGTGCTGGCTGCACAGCTGCAGCACTGCGGCTGGTCTTACGTTAGTTTTCTTGAATGCTGGCTGTAGCAGCAGCAGGGCTGTAGTTGTGCAGCCAACACTACCGAACAGGCCAATAAACTCTTGCTTGAAGCCGGAAACGTAGAGTGCTAAAAAAAACTAGAAATCAACACTATTAAGTTATCAAAATTCTTAAAAGAAATATAATCTTCCCTGAGCGACATGCCGGCATTTCTTTCGGTTAATCAGCAACGGCGAAAAATTCTAATGCAAACAGTTGAACTTGAACCATGCTTGCAACATGTAAGATTGATGTTCCTAAAAAAAATATAAGCTTGATTGGGAGATTTTCCTATATATAAGTTTTTTTAATTTATTAGTACTAATTTGGATGTTACTCCAATGCGGTCACCCACGTGGACATCACGTCAACTACAAGTCCATAAAAACCACTCGGACCATTCAAAGGGCATGTTTGGGAAGGGCGTGTTAAAATTTAACAGGGTGTTAAACTTTAACACCCTCAAATGAGGTGTTAACCTTTGGTATCTTGAGGTGTTTGGATGATCTGTTAAACTTTAACACCTTAGGTTGTAATTGACAACTTTACCCCTCATTACTCCTCTCAATGGCACCCAAATACCCCTTCTTCCTTCTTCTCCTTCCTCCTTCCTCCTTTCCTGGCTGCGCACGCCGGGCCACCTCCTGGCCGGCCCCCAGCGCCATTGCTCCCTGGCCGGCCCCTCCCCCTGCTCGGTCCACGCCGCGCCCGGCGCTGCCCTCCCGCCGCCGGCCGCACCGTCTCCGGCCCCTCCCCTGCGCCTGCTGCCTCCGGTCCCGCCTACGGCCCCGCCCCGCCGCCGGCGTCCCCTACCGTGGCGCCAACGGCCGCGCCCGCCCGAGTCCCCACCGCCACCACCGCGCCGCCCGCCGGTCCCCACACCACCGGAGCGGCCTTGCCCGCGCCCGCGCCCGCCGCCCGGCGCGGCATCCCGGCGCAGGAGCGGCGTGGACCGGCAGTGGCGGGCACAGCGGCGGCGCGCGACGGGCGGACCGGCGGCGGCGCGCGACGCGCGGATCGGGGAAGGAAGATGGGGGTCAGCGGAAGAGAGAGAAGAGGAGAGAGAGGGGAGAACCGGGGAATAAGTGGGGAGGGGGACCACTTTTAACACCTTTAGCACATTTTAACACCCCCTCCATGTGTTTATGAAAAGAGAGGTGTTAAATTTTAACACTTCATCTTTAACACTTGTGTTTGGCAGCCAAGGTGTTAAAAATGTGTTAAATGGTGGTGTTAAACTTTAACACCTCCTTCCCAAATAGGCCCAAAAACTATAGGGTATTTGCACGTTTTCAACGATTGAATTTTTCAAATAAGTTTTTTCAGGAAAAAGAAAGAATTTGTCAAACAATCGGATTAAGGTTGGTTGATAGAGCCCAGGAGTTAAGTTAGGATGGGCTCATTTTAAGTATCTTTTTCTTCTTATACATGAGTTATAGTATAGATTTGTTCATAACACTGCAAAATTTAAAGTCTCCAGTAGTCAACTTTGCCCAAGAATTGGAACAAGAATCTTCTGCCCGAATCCCAACGGAAGGTCTCTGTGTGACTGTGTACTGTGGGGCTGTGACCGGAGGAGCCTCGCTGGCGGCTGGCGCCCCTTTCCTCCAAACCCTACTGGCCGTTGCTCTGACCACTCTGCTGCCATGTTTTGGGCAACCTGCTGGCTCCCGCTCAGAGTTATCACCTTCCTGCAAGCCTTGAAACAATGCTTCATTTTATGGCAGATTTTGGTTTTTACCCACAGGAAATACAGCAACATCAGTGTTTGGCTGGTTGGTTTGATTGATGCATCACTGATGCTGGTCCTGTAGCATCAACAGCAACAACAGAAATCCAGAGAATCTTTCTTTTTCCGAAAAAGAAAAACAACAGTTTCAGAGCTAATCCTGGGGGGGGGTATGGCACATGGGTCATGCCATTTCTAGTGGAGCACACGAGTGAAGAACAAAGGCATGATGGTTCAAGATTAATTGGAGAATAAAAATAAGAAAAAAACACAAATATAAGTGAAGTTGTTATACAGAAAGAGAGGAGTCAAGGCAAGTTAATGACCAAAATAAACCCATTTTAGAATTTGAAACAGAGTTTGGTAAAAAAGATATCAGCTGAAGATGAGTAGGTACTGATGTACCATGCAATTTTAATCCAAGTATTGTAGTAATGGTTTGGTAAACGTTTTGTCCTAGCTTGGCTGGAACTGGAAGAATTGACCGGTACAGTGGAGGCGAGTACAACTGGAATCCTGGGAAGGGGAATCCAGCACCAGAAAATGGCATAATAATGCCTCATTAAACCATCCATTACGCAGCCGTAGAAACGAAATGAATTCAAGAAACGGCCATGCCAGCAGCCAGCGACCTGCCTTTGACTGCTGTTTCAGATTTGTTTTCATGTGTAGTAATGCTAATGCCCCATTATACTCTAATCCAAGATTAGGAACAAATACTTGAAATGTCTAGGTCTATACCAACAGGATGATGCGTCGCTTTCAGCTGCACTAACAACATTCTTGAAAATATCAGGTGATTAGTTGTGCATTTGTCACCTGTCAGCTAGGGACAAGAATTGTGGTTGTGTGCATGTAGCAGTGGCGCTACATTTATGATCTTCCTGCCTTTCCTTTCTTTATACTCCAATCCAGAGGCAGCAGGAGAGAGAAAGCCAGTACTCCTAGAGAGAGAAAGGGAGAGGCGGCAGAGAATCTCCCAGGTCTGATTGTCCAAAAGACTGAACTCACACAGGAAAAAAGGAAGAGGGGAATGGAAAAGGCAGAGAAGCCCCTAATTTATGGCTTTTCCACCACAAAACCCAATGCAAAGTGATGAGGAAGAAAATCAATGCCTTCTCCTATCCACCACCAAACCTTGGTAGAGTTGAGAACAATACAAGAGGAGCCGGCAGAGAATAAGAAGACCAGAAGTTGACAAACTTTTCCTGTTCTTCGAGAAGCTCATTTTTTTCTCTTCTTCTCCATTAGAGAGAGAGAAGGGGGGAGGGAGAGGGAGAGAGAGAGAGAGAGAGAGGAGAAGAAGATCCCTCTCATCTTCATCTGCCTGCCAAGCTAGTCTCCCGGTTCTGCATCTGGTTCTCCTCCCGTCCATGGTCTAGTGAGTGACCAAGGATTGTATCCCTGTCCATGTGGATGGCGATAAACTAGTACTTGTTTATAGGTGTTGCTGTTTGTTTGGTTGGCCTTGTCTCCTTGTTTGAGGAAGTGGGGAAAGGCGGAATCTTTCGTTGGATCATGGCGGTTCCGAGGCGACCGGTGGGCTTCGTCTTCCCGTGACACGGTGAGCCGACGAATCATCTCCTGTTCTTGGCTGCTTCCCTCTGTTCTGGTCTGGCCGCCATTGTTTCAGCGGAGGAGGTCGGGGTCGGAGGCCTTGGTCTTGGATGTTCTTGTTCTCCCCCCGCTTTCTTTGCCATGCGTTGTTTTGCTATGATTTCATCTCTGCGGAAATAATTCCTCTCCTTTTCGTTTTCCTTGTTTTGTTTCTGCTTTTTCGTTGGACAATGGCAGAAAGCAGGCGGCTTTTCGGGGTTTTGGTTTGATTGTTCTTGCAGTTTGCTTGCGATGTTGTGATTTCAAGAATTGTTTCGGAGAGCTCTATTTTTTCTTAGCATTTTAATGTTTGAAATCCTTCTGGCTCCAAGATTTTCTGTGATCTTGCCTTCAATTTTCTTGATGCTTGCATTTATTTCCCTTTTTAATTTTTTTCTCCCCATGCCCTGACGTGCTGCAAATGCCAAATTACAGGTCTCTTCTTGGTGACGCAACCTGAATTTTTCCTCTGCTCATTCATGATAATGATAAACTGAATAGGCTGGCATTAATAGCTCAGTTTCTTGGAGTTACACATACAGAGGCTCAGCTTGGAGAATCTCTTACCCACCGTCGTTTCACATCAGAGGACTTGGTAAGTTGTGGGAGATATCCTTGCGGTATTCTGAACCAGTGCTTGCAATACCTTCTGTTTATCTTCAGAGAAGATGCTTATGTTACTTGTGATCAGAATTACTAAGTGTATGTAAGGAAAAATGCAGATTTGCATCTAAAATAACTAATGCTTTGATTGCTTTCTATTTATATATGTGTATTCTTGTGATGTGGTTCGAGGGCTTCACTGCTATTTTATTCACTTTCAATCCTACATTTTCTCCGATGGAAAAGACCAGTGGCACTTAGATTCTTTTCCCCAGTAAATCGCTTCTCAATTTCTAGTTTAACTCTCATTGCAATTTGATCTCCACTTCAGTTGTCTCATTAAAAGCTGTAATGATGGCTCATGGTCAAGAGTTTGCAGAAAACAAAATTGGGGGCCTTACTTTCAATTCTCAGTTATATGACTGCTTACGAGTTGTTATTGCCAATTTTCAGGTCACTTCCAGGTGCATTTTCCTGTGCTGCATAAGGAATAGCTGAATAAAACAGCTGAACAACTCAGTTGTCCTTGAACTACAGAGACTTGATCTGCAGATTCTTCTATTCAGCACTGTTTCATATTTGACCCCCTTTGTAAGTTAGAAATCTTACACTGGTCTCCAAACCATGATGCTTGTTTCAGTTCTTGGCTTATGTAATTATCTGTATGGATTCCAGTTTTGTAATTTGTTCTGCAATATTAATGATGCTAAAAAACTCAAGCATCTGTTCATATCTTGAAGATGTGCAGAAGCCTGAAGGGCTTCAGTTAGATACAATTTAACTTTTGTGTGGTAGTTCCCCTCTTTTGCCAGACGAAAATTAAAACTTTACTGGTTTGTTTACTATGCTTGACTTGACTATATTTTCCCCATATCTGGGTTTGTTCATTGTCCGTAATTGTGATTGATCTTTTTATGTCAGTCATTTATTAAGAAGCTATACAGGACCTTAATTGATTATTTGCAGAGAAAGACAGCCAGGGTCTAGACATTGCAAATTCAGTGTAGGCTGTACACTGTAGAATACAGGTGTACCATGTACCTCTTGATGTTCCAATGATGTTGTTTTGTTGATTATTTAGGTCCCGGTGTTGAAGTGCCTATGGTGTTTGTGATTATGCCTGAAATAATTGTCATGGGTAGAGAAAGGCTACTGTTGCTTTGTTTAGGTGTTCCTGATGTTGATAAAAGACAGCATGTTAGTGGATCAGATCTTTCTAGACAATGCCATTTAGGCTAGAAAACATTTGGAGAAAGGCTATTACCGACTTACCGTGGATAATCCTTTTTATCTGCTCACAAGTGACAAAGTTTAATCTGTTACAATGGACAGTTCATTTTAGGATGTAGAGTATAGCTTATTTATGATTAGCTAATGAATTGTAATGAAAGAACTTTAGTAACTTTCTTCCCCATGCAAAGATTACAGTACTGTAGTATGTAATTTACCTATAGGATGTGCTTGTTTATGTATGTTTGATAGCATCCTCCTTGTGGCCATTTCAGCATATTTCCCTTTTCTCATTTTGTTTCCTAAGTGAAGTCCAAAAGGAAAGGCTGCACATATGGACAATTTTGTACTGACTTGTTGAGATCCTCTGTTTGATGGCAACATCATCCTTTTTGGCCATTTTATCATATTTCCCTTTCTCATTTTTTCTAAAGTGAAATCCAGAAAGAAAGGCCGTCTGTAGCATATGGACAATTTTGTCCTCGCTTGTTGTTATCCTCTCCAAAAGAAAAAGATCACAGTGCGCATGTTTTGGCCCACTTAGACCTATGCATGAGATGGCCTGGACAGGTCAGGTTTGGGAATGCACATTATGTGCAATGATTTAGTGCAAATATAAAATCATGCATACCATAGCAACAATCATTCTGTAGTTCACAATCTCTGAATGTTCTGAGTAAATGTACTAGTATACTGTGACAATGCATTTTAGGTTCAATATGCAGTATGTTAGATGTGGATGATATCTGGATAACCTAGAATTTCTCTGTCAACACTTCATTAGGAATGGGAACAAAAGTTGAGGGCGAGACCTATATTCCAGGATACTTCGACATGGCAGATTCTAGTGTAAACTCTAATGGCAATGCACTGCCATACTACAAGGAGAACAAACCAAATGTGCATCTTAGTGACAAGTTCACAATAACATCTCCAAATGGATCTGTACATTATGACAAGGAAATGCTAAAGCGGACAATGCTTGTACATGAAGCTACATTCCGGAAACAGGTATATTTTGATGAAGCCATATCATTGTTGATATATACAGAACAAGGCATTCCTTGTAGCATTGGCATTGTTTTCTTATTCTGGTCCGTAGTTGTAAAAAATGCCTCATTTCTTTTACCATTTTGATGTCTATACAGGTGTATGAACTTCACCGTCTTTACAGAACTCAGAAGGAAATAATGGCACAGTTCCAAAGAGAAGAGTTCAAGGGTTGTCCTAGATATGCAGAGGCATTGCAGCCAAGATCCTCTGCATCACAGATACTACTTGAGGATGTTAAACGAGTGCGCCAAACTGCAACTCCTATTTCTGGACACGATCTTAAGCAATCATCCATCAATTTGATTAACGAAAGTAGTTCACAATTTAGTGTGAGTGGAGCTCCTTTGAGGCATAGCAATGTTAGGTCTCAAAAGAAAATGTTGGACCTTCAGCTTCCGGCAGATGTGTATGCTGATGATGATGACGAAGTGGAGATCCTGGAAGTGAGGCCTTCGAAACGTTCCCCATGGGTTAGTGGTTCTGTTCTGGGTCGAAATGTCAATCTCAACCTTGAAAATAGTGAGGGCTCTTCACATGTGGAGAAGAGTTGGATCACTGATACACAGGCTCATCACAGCTCAGCTGCACATATACTGAATAAACCAGTTGAAGAATCATCTAGTATGAAAATAACAGATTTTCTTGGTGTGGGAACATCTGCTTCTCAGAACCAGCATTATGTATCACAGGGAGTGAACCTGAACCTCCTAAGCTCGGAAGGAAAATTAAAAGAAAAATGTGTTGGTAAAATATCTTCCTCTAGGTTCTTTGGTGCAAATGAGGATATAAGGCATAGTAATTCATTCCAACAGAGAAAGGATGGTAAGATTTGTACACCCTTTTTGCTGCAAGTTTATTTTTATACTGATTGCTGCAAGTTTTATAGCTTCGTGGTTAAATCACTATCTAGCCATTAGTGCACGCTAATGTATTTTACTATTCTTTTTCAGACTCCAATGCTAACATGGGATGGTACAACCAAAATCGTACTGGTTCCTCAATGGGGCATTACTCGCCTAGTGCTAGAACCTTCAATCATCTGATCTTTGCACCGCCTAGCTTCAATCACGCACTGAATCCTCCATGGCAAATCAACAGCACAAGCTACTTGACTAAGAGTCATTATGGTGCTGCTGAAACATCCACTGCTAAGCATGCTCTTTCCAGTGGGTTCTCAGTGGATTGTACTCCAAATGCACCATATCATCATTCATTGAAGATTCATGAAGAGGCACAACATCGAAAGCTCCCTCCACTCCATCATAACCTGAAGGATATAGATCTGAATGATGCGCCAGTAGATACCGCCGCTACTTGGGAACAGGGAAGTGAGAAGTCAATGGTTGATATCTCTTGGAAACAGGTAAGCCTGATGAAGTCAGAAGTCCCATCAAGTTATGCAAATTGCCATTACCAGATATTGCCCAGTCCCACGTTTAATTCACAAAATAAAACTCCCACAAGAGTCCCCACCTTTCCCAACAGTGTTGGCACTGAAAAAGATTCTCGGTGCTCACCCACTCTTCAGTATGACCTAAACGTTGGACCATTGATTAAGTGTGAACCTGACATGGAAATGCAACCCCAGAGGGAGGAAGCTGACAGAGATTTTAGGAATCTCATTGACCTGAATGAACCATTGCCAATCATGGATGATCCAGAGATAGATGCTTGTGAATCAGGTGAACTTGTTCCTCACGAAAGCGATGATCCCTTAAGGGATTCTCTTGCTATAACCGCAGCAGAGAGTCTGGTAGCAATGTGTAATGTTGTCGTTCAGCCAGGATCCCCTCAACCTGACACTTTGCATTGGCTCGCTGACCTAGCTGCATCCAAAGAGAACACAATGTTTGACAAGGACAGCGATGATGACTTTGAGGCTTTGACACTGAAGCTGCAAGAAACCAAAAGCACCGAGCACCATTCAACACCAAGAGCCACCCAGAAGGATAACTGTGACAATGGCCATTGCTCTGCAGCTTCACTGCTGACCCCAAAACCTCAGAGAGGCAAAGGGCGAGGACGCCGTAAGAGGAAAGACTTTCAGAGGGACATCTTGCCATGCCTTGCGTTGTTGCCGAAGCACGAGGTGTCAGAGGATCTTCGTGCACTCGGAAGGCCAAAGCCAGTGACCCCAATGAAGGGAGGAGGCCGGGGCGGGCAGCAGCCGAGGGGGAGGCGCCGGGCAAGAAGCATGGCTGTCGCCATGGAGGTGGAGGAAGTCGAGGTCAGCCCACCGCCAGGGTTACCACCACTTGCCCCTGCTGACTTGGACGCCGATGCACTGGGCATAACCAGGTGGGGAAGGACCACCAGACGCTGTCGAAGGCCAAGATGTCCGCCGGCGAACAATGCGTCGTTGCATGTAGCCTGAGTTTTAGGTGTCTTAGCTGATGAGGATTGGTCAGAAACTGTGTTTTTCTTCCTGACGAGTTGCAGAGAAATTGAGAAATTAGTAGGTTAAAAGTAGCCAGTCATAATTGTACATGCTTCTCAGCACTAATTTGGCTCCGGAAACCTTCATTGGATCAAATTATCAAAACATCTTGTACATCTCTTTGAAATGAACTCTAATCCTAGAAAGAAATGCACATGGAGAATTAGCCTTTCTACCAGTTTGTTGGAGTTTCAGTTTTCATTGATTCAATCTGATTGTTGATCAAGCTGACATGCCAGTGTGATATCAATATCATGCTCACATAGTCACATGTTGGATAGGCTGCAGAATTCGGTACTTTTGTTACTGATGGTGTCAACTGATTGTTTTTAATACTTTAATACCAAACATGTCAGTTTGTTGGAGGTCATTAGAACCTTGTGCTGTACTATGAAGTAGGGGATTTCTTGGGGAATGGACCATGAAGTTGTTCAACTACAGCACAACCTTTTACGTATGTTTCATTTCTTGTTCCTCTTTTGACTAGTCAAATTATCTATTATTGTCACTTTTTTATTGCAAGTAACATTGGAGCTATTGTTATTACAATTTCCATGTGTTTACAAAACTAAAAAAGTTACATTTCATAGCCTGACAACCAGGACCTAGTGAGTCCTGGCACAGTGGTGCAAGCGACTTGGTTGGGCCATTACCTTGAAAAATAAGCCCAGACCACATGGAGCTTGGTTGGCCCATTACATTTCTGTTTTCAATTTCTTACTATTTCTCAAGCTTTTCGAACACACACAATATCTGATGTAAAAATATTTTCAGTACTTCTTTTTCTAAACACATGTTACCAATAATGCCATTGAAAACATTTTTTAGTAATTTCTCTAAACATATGTTGCCAGCAATGCCATTGCTTTTTATGTAAGTAATGGTAAAAGTTTAAAGAAGTTAACTGCACTTACTCTAGAACTACATCTATTAAGCACAGTAACAAATCTCTTTTACCAAGGTTAAATTTCACAGAACTATTTGTCAAAATAATCGTGTTACGCGGTTAGGATATAAAAAAAATGTAGTTTTGTAAAATCGACTCTTTGCCAAAGGTGATACCACCTTATACGAACCAGCTAGTAGAACATAGGTTTGACATGCAACCAGCTAGGTTTCCGACCTGTATCACTGTATGATGTGCGCAAACAGTTCTTGAGTTCGCGCTAAATTGACCAGGTTGCTAACTTGCTATAGAATGTTAATCAAAGTTTCTCTAGGAGAAGTTTTGTCAAAGAGATGATGAAGTGGCTCAGCAGATATTGTGATGGTCGTTTGCAAATGCCACCATCACATGCCTGTACTGAATACGGCACGGCAGCAGGCGCATTGCGTTTGCTGACAGTGTCATCCTTGTGCTACACTACACTACACTACACTACACTGATTGCAGCATTCATGGACACACACTGTTTGTGACTAACAAAGGATTTTAAGCAGGATCTTAGCAAACCAGTGGGGCCCACGCAAAGAGGTAACATGAGTGCTAGGGCATGTCGCATGAGCATGTCTCTTCCCAATCAAGCCTTGAGTACTCCTTTTCTTCTTTCATCAGTGAAAAGACTGCTTGAGAAAGGGAACAGCATGCAACCAGGAAGCACCAGGATTTGGATCTGAAAATATTACCCTGTCTCCATAGCCTTCTTGTTACAGTTCTGACCAACTGTTTTCTGCGTAATTTCTCGAACGGTTATTTTGTTTTGCTTATTTGTTAAATTTGTATCCCTCATGTTTGCATTTGCTTTGAAGTTTTTTTAGGCCCACAAGAAGCAGAGTCACAAACATGAGACAGCGCAAAATATCAGAGGTACATTTTGAGTTTTTCACTATTGAGAGACATGGATAATTCTCAAGTTTTGACATGGCAAAGGATGGTCCAGTACAAGAGTTACATACTAAAATTTGCCGCAACCAAAAGAGGAGCAACATGATCGATCATATCTTGCGTCAAAGGTTGCATGCAAGATGTGTGACAGTGTGAGCACCAAAGCATGGCACAAAGCAGAAAAGATCATCCTATGATCCTATCTCCCCATGCAATTGCCCAAAGAGCACAAAGAGCACTACTGCAGGAATTCCTTTACACAGAGTGACAGACAATTGGACCCCACCATGCGCAACTTATCCGAGCCCATTTGTCGGTCTCTGCTCATTAGCACCCCCTATCAAAAAGCCATTGTGCTTAGAGCAAGAACAGCAGGCACATAACACAAACCACAAAAGAGGAGACCTCCTCAAAAGGATTGCCCAACCACTAGCCACAATGAGTGGACTTTTGCCTTGCTGAATTTCCCCCCCTTTTTTTCTTCTACTTTTTCCTATCTTTCTATCTGTGAGAAATTTTGCTTGGATAAGTCACTGTCTGGTACTCTGGTCCAATGTAGAGTACATCTCTATGCACATATGACAATTGGAGCCATTTACTTTGTACCATTTTGGGAAGCATGGAGCAGGGACAAGATGGTAAATGGCAGTCAAGGCCAAATAAATTCCTTTCTACAGAAAGAATGAAGATGAACTGCCTGGCTAGCTAACCAACCATGCGATGTGCAAGCACTGTCCTTGCAATGCATTCATCACAATTCACACCTAGTTGAGCGTGCACTGCCTCGTGTAGTACCGTGAGCTTCGCATAAATTTCAGATCTCATTTGGAATACAGAAACAATTTTCAGGGAATAAGAGAGAAAAAAAAGAAAATTCCCAAGGCCTCGTCTAGTCTTTGCAGGTGTTAACATTGCTATACCGCGACTAAGATCGGTACTTATGAAATTCAGATCAGGCATTCATGATTCAAGGAAATACAAGGTACTCGATGAAATAAAAACAAAACATAATTTCAGCAGCAAATTGAGATCTAAGCTTAACTCCTCATCCAGCAATGGTCCCTATCATAAACATTCTCACACAATAGTCAAACATTCCCTCCCATGCACCCATCCCTCTCAATCTCATGAAAATGGATTTTGGTGGAGGTGGGGCATCAACCATCGCCATTGTTGCGCCGGCATATATCCCTTTCTCCAGACATGAGAAAAGGGAAAGTGAGAGGGAAAAAAAAATCACCAGTCAAAGTGTTAGATCACCACTTTTTATCATGTTTACAATTGTTTTTGTTAACCACTTGATGTCATGTTCCTCCCAAACAAAACCACCTTTGTTCATGTGCTAATCTTTTCATCAACCACATCATCACAAGCAGCACTAAACCTATATAAAATATATGAATCAAAACATTAAAAACTGGAGGAAAGGGTAGAGAGAGAACCAGGTGAGGTGGCTGGAGATTTTAAATACAAACGGCTAGTACTGCATGCCCATACTGCCCTAGTGCCTTGAATACAATCAGTTACCACATGAACATTTTCCCCGCCCAAAACCAGGACACCACGTTGCATTGCCTGTTGGTTCTTGCACACACATCAATTCCTTTGCCCCGTGTACCCTCCCCCAAAACAAATGTATTCTTTGACCATCGCAACCACACACCTGCATCTTCCCCCAACTTTTTCTAAAAAGTTTTTCTCTCTCTCAAACCATCAAAAGCTTCTGGGCTTGTTCGCTTCAGCTTATTCAGCCGGCTTATCAGCCACCAAACAGTATTTTTCTCTCACAACAAATCAGCCGTTTCAACTTTTTAGCCGTCTTATAACCTGAAGCGAACAGGTCCTCTGTCATTTTCCTCTCTCAAACCAAATCCACAACAAAATCATCTCAAACTTCATGCAAAACCCCATCAAAAGCTTCTGTCATTTTTAAATATTATTTTGATCAGTTGCACCTGTTCTTCCTTGTTCTCTGACATAACATAGAGAAGCTGTTGCACTTAACCAAAGACCCCTCTAATCCTCTATCATGATCACATACCATGTTTAGGCTTTATGAGGAAAAAAATAGTGACCAGGATTGAGAAATTGCACTTGCTCCCCAGCTCAAGACCAGCGCAGGGATTAAAGCAAAAGGGGAGGACAGTTTGAGCACCAATTAAAGGCAGCCGCGGCAAATTGGCCATGGCCTGCCATCTCCTTCCTTGCTATCTTTAGCCGCTGCTCGCATTGCTTGTGGACGCAGGGGAGGAGGGTGATCGCCCGGGGGAGCCAGAACAGAGGAGAGAGGAGGATAGCGTACCCCCTCCCCTGTGTTCTTGCTCCTCCTCTGTCTCCTCCTTCCTTTGTCAAGCTGTAGGGAGGGAGGAAGCGGAGTGCGTGGCCCGCCGCGCCGCCAGCGTGGGCGGCGGCCATGGGTTGCGCGGCGTCGAGGCCCGGCACGGTGTCCTCGCCGGCGTACGAGGTGTCGTCGACGTCGTACGGTGTGTCTCGCAGCGTGTCGGCGTCGGCGTCGGCGGAGCTGGGGTCGTCGTCGGCGGTGTCGATATGGAGCCGGCCGGTGCGGCTGGAGGCGTTCGACGCCGGCGCCGGTGACGAGGACGACGAGCGGCGGCGGCGGTCCGGGAGGGAGGCTGCTGCTAACGCGGCGACGACGGCGCGGCTGGGGAACATCCGGCGGTGCGTGGAGGGGGAGCAGGCGGCGGCCGGGTGGCCGTCGTGGCTGAGCGCGGTGGCGGCGGAGGCGGTGCAGGGGTGGGTGCCGCTCCGCGCCGAGGGGTTCGAGAAGCTGGAGAAGGTGGGGCAGGGCACGTACAGCAGCGTGTTCCGGGCGCGGGAGCTCGCCACCGGCCGCCTCGTGGCGCTCAAGAAGGTCCGGTTCGACAGCGTGGAGCCCGAGAGCGTCCGGTTCATGGCCCGCGAGATCCTCATCCTCCGCCGCCTCCGCGGCCACCCCAACGTCGTCGCCCTCGACGGCATCATCACCTCCCGCTCCTCCTCCGCCATCTACCTCGTCTTCGAGTACCTCGACCACGACCTCGCCGGCCTCACCTCCGACCCCGACGTCTCCTTCTCTGAGCCCCAGGTACTATCTCGTCGACATGATCATCTCTTAGGATTAATAATGGATAATTGAGGACACTATGATCGTGGCGTGGGACCATGATCATCTCTTAGGATAGGATCTCGATCATGGTCATGGCAATGGCGATCGATGGTACAAGCTGACAGCATGTGCGTGATGGGTGTAGATCAAGTGCTACATGAGGCAGCTGCTGGAGGGGCTGGCGCACTGCCACGGCCGGGGGGTGATGCACCGGGACATCAAGTGCGCCAACCTGCTGGTGAGCAGCGGCGGCGAGCTTAAGGTGGCGGACTTCGGCCTGGCCAACCTCTTCACGCCGTCGGCGGCGTCGGCGGCCGCGGCGCCGCTGACGAGCCGCGTGGTCACGCTCTGGTACCGCCCTCCGGAGCTCCTCCTGGGCGCGACGGCGTACGAGCCCTCCGTCGACCTCTGGAGCGCCGGCTGCGTCTTCGCCGAGATGCACGCGCGCCGCCCCGTCCTGCCGGGCCGCACCGAGGTCGAGCAGATCCACAAGATCTTCAAGCTCTGCGGCTCGCCGCCCGACGACTTCTGGCGCCGCTCCGGGCTCGCCCACGCCGCCGTCTTCCGGCCGCAGCAACCTTACCCGAGCCGCCTCAGGGAGGCCTTCGCGGGCTCCATGCCGGAGCACGCGCTCCGCCTCCTCGCCACGCTCCTCTCGCTCGACCCCGCCGCCCGCGGCACCGCCGCCGCCGCCCTGGACGCCGAGTACTTCGCGACGCCGCCGCACGCGTGCGAGCCGGCGAGCCTGCCCAGGTACGCGCCCAACAAGGAGATGGACGCGAAGTTCCGGGAGGATTCTAGAAGACGGAGCAACGCCCGGAGCCACGGCGGCGACGCGGCGAGGCGGCCGTCGAGGGGGCACAAGAGCATGCAGCTGCTGGACACGAACCAGAGTCACGTCCACGCCGAGGAATCGCTGCCCGTTGTTGTGGACGGCGGCGGCGGCGCGGCGGCGAGGAACGACGGCGACTCGCGGCTGTTCGTCGACCTGGAGCCCGTGCCGGCGATCAGCAGCAAGCGGCACGACGGCGGCGGCGGCGACGCGGCGCCGTGCGCCAGAACCGTGTCGAGCAGCTTCAAGGAGGCGCCCCGGGTCGCGCAACGCCTCCCGCTCTCCGGCCCTGTGCAGCTCGCCGCGTCCACCGGCTTCGCCTGGGCCAAGAAGCCCCGGCCGGACGCCACGGCGGCGGCGGCGGCGGCGGCGGTGACCAAGAGGAGCGGCTCCAAGGGGCCAGGAACCAACAGCAATGCCGGAGGAGACGCCGAAAGAACGACGGCGGCGGCCACCGCCACTACCCCGGCGCCATACGAGGCGGAGAAGCAGGAGATGATCAAGCAGTGGGCACAGGTTGCTGACGCCTTCAGCACCTCCGAAGCTTACAACAACAGGCTCAGGCAGACGCTGGATGCCAAGCACCTCAAGACTGGAAAGGTCTCTCACTCTCACTACTCACTAGCATTTCATTTCAGTGTCGTGTCTTTGACAGTTTCATGTTACTGAATTTTGTTTATGTGATTCGTGTTTCTGATAGCCTCTGTCACTGAATTTTTTTTCAGAAGTACAAGGGAAAGGTGGACAGGGTGGACTTCTCAGGGCCGCTGCTGTCGCAGCCGCGGCGCATTGACGAGCTCCTGCAGAACCACGAGCAGCACATCCGGCGAGCTGGCCGCCGGTCATGGTTCAAGAAAGGTGCCTGATGATTCACACACTAGCTGAATTTCTCTAAAACCGCCATGACCAACTGCCATTGCATTGGTTCCTTGTTGTTGACAGGCAGCAAGGAGCATCACTGATGACAACACATGCACGGCATGATCAGAACCAGACGGGCATCAGATTTGTGTGTACTTACCACAGAAAGAAAACTGAAGATGCTGCAATCAAACGGAAGGGATGAAAGGAGCTGGACCATGAGTTCCTCCTGAAGTCCTGATGAGCAGGTGTTTTTTCAGGCTGGACAGACAGTCAGCCTGATGCCATCAGGGTTAGAGCTGCCGTAGTGTGTTCTTCAGGTTTCATGCAACCAAATTTGCTCTACCTGAACTAGACAACACCGTTGTTGTTGTTGTACAAGATCTTTTGTGCTCACTTGTGTTGATAATATGCATGGGAAGCTCCAAAATGCGGTTTCCCATTTATTGCCATCCAATTGCCGCATCAATTTCTTGCCTTGGCCCATCATTAGGTCAGTTTGTTCCCCTGCTAGTTTAGCTTCCCTATTTCACAACCCTGTTGCTTTGATGCTATTCTCCATGTGCAAAAATTACATGTTTTTTTAATAAAAGCATTACATAGATATCATATGCAAACACCCAATCATGTGTATAATAATGAAAAATCTTAAATTTAGAACCAACCTGATATGGAAAATATAATATTTTAGAGTCAGTTCACTGTGTTTTACTTCTTGGATTCACATGTGCCCATAAAACATACCATGTTGAATAAAAGTAGCACTTACTAACTTCGTTAAAAACACTACACTTTATAAGGGAGAATATATCTTGGCTTGCTGTTTTCCAAAAAAATATATTTCCACAAAGTTTAAGAAATTTCTTCAAAAAAAAAGTTCAGGAAAAGAAAATCAAATTTTCTTTTGTTAAACAAAAAAGTTCCTTTAAAAGAATGGCATTCCATTATCTTAAAAAAAAGAAAAAGGCTATGTGCCAACACAACAAAGGTGGGTAACCCTGATTTCAGCAATGCCTCAAATCATGAGACTGAGAACAGATAAATTGAATAAATAGATTGATATCTTGGTGGCATTCTCAATTCCCGATTCGCAAATCAATTTCCAACAGAATTTGACTCGCAAGACTAGAATGCCAAAGAACATGACTGTACACACAGATCTTCTACAGAGCTGTTCATCTCGCGGAGCCAAACCAACATGCCTCCTCCCTTCCAAGAACTTGCAAGCGCATGCTATGTTCTTGTCCAAAACATCAGGTTCAGTTAATTTGGTACCAGTTCAATTGTCACTTGTCAGTCGTCATCGCATGGAAGGAGTGTTGGTATTTGGCCGTTGTCCACAAAATCAACTTTGTTTAGCCTTACACTGCACAATACATGTTCAGGAAGCTCTTCCTGCTTCTGGGCCTGTGTAATGGTCGGTGTGTTTAGCTTATAAAGAATTGGTGTGAATCTGTAACTTAACAGGATGACAAAATGTTTGTACAATACAATATCACTACTATTCGTGATTAACTATACTTGCACGAACAATAACAAGATAAGTGGTACGGTTTGAAGGTTTACATCACATTTCCAAATTATCCCATAATGGAAAATAGCTAAAGTTGTAATAAAATTCAGAAATATTCAGCAGCCCAAGCTATTAAAACAAGATGTAATTCTTTAGGTCAGTTTTATCTCCTGATATCCTTAATAACTTTCCGGATGATATTGATCAGCAAAATGGCAGTTCGTGGAATCAAGATGCATATAACAAATAAAGAAAGCAGAAAGGACCGTCAACCTACCTGTATGGTTAGACCGAGATCAATTACTCCATGTTTCAATCGTTCTCGGAACGCTTCAAGCCCTTTCCTTGAGATGAAGCTAAACCGGTGTACATCAAGGTCGATCTCCAAGTAATTTGATCCCTGCATTGACTCCACATGTCATGTAAGAGTCGATATGAAAGAAAGGAAAAGTAGAATGATATCAAGTAAAGCAACTTACCACATAAAAGCTGTGTTGAGGCCTTGAGAGGACTGGCTTTTCGTTGTAAGCCTGCACAAGCTTCCTCTCCGCAGAACTGAGATTCATGTCATCTGGGTTAACCAACCCTGCCAATATTTTCAATCTTTCTCTGAAAGGGACTGTTGAGTCCAATGGGAAACCCTTAACCTTTTCTATCTCGTCGTTTACTAGTCTCTGAAAACAAACAAACAAAGAGACAGAAATTCAGTACGGTTCAGCAATGGATTAGTAGGCATCAGTTGTTTGTGAAAAGAGATGGCATCCAACAACGAAGAAGTTTACCTTGATGCTGTCATGAAACTGAGGTGAAGTTTCTTTCTCAAAGTTGTCGTTCAGTTTGAAATACAGCACTAGATTAATTCCTTCCCCATCACTGTCACCAAGGAACATAGCAGCAGGATATGTAGGCATCTGCATGGAACACGTGTAATCACTGGAATAATTCACATGTTTCTTTAGGAGAAATCAACATGTTCAATGTCAAGGCAGAAAGTATGATTATTATACCTGAATATTCACGATAAGTAGTGAAGGAATTTTTTCATTTGGCTTTACAGATGGAAGCTCAATATGCTGGGCAATGTGATGTATTTTCCTTGGGGACATGAATATGTCGACACCAAATGGAGTGTATGGAGAACAACCTGGAGCAGGAGACTTCTTTTTGTCCCTGCATATAACTCCAAATTAATATAAAATCAAAATCATGTTCATGAGACATTTACATGCATTTGTGGAGCAACTCTTACTTGAAAAAACTTTCCCCTCGCAGTTTGAAGGTTGAAGGCTCAAGCACAGACCAACAACCTTCCGAAATTTTCTCACCGGCTTGTGGAACCAATAATCCAGCTCGTGGACAGATCAAGTACCTCCTAGAGGAACCTGCAGTTAGAAATTTAAAATCAATCATGCTGTTAGTCCTTCCTACCTCAGTTCACTGAAAACAAAAGGTGAATAGATCTGAGCAAAACCTACATATTTCAGTAGTTTGCTCTCCATCGAAAGATTGCCTCTTGAAAGAAAGCCTGACAACCGCTGATTTCTTCTTTTGGCCCCGTGGACTTGCTACCGCCAATGGTTGGACCTTGTTAGCATGACGAGGTGTGCACACTGGTGTCAAATTTTTGAAGATGCTTTCATGTTGCTTCTCTCCATCTTTGAAAGACTTTAAGGTATTACATGCATCCTCGCCTCTTCTAAGTTTTGTCAGAATTTTTATACCCTCATTTCGTGTCTTTGCTTCATCAACCTTTCCACCAGAAACGTCACATGCTTCCGGGCTTGCAACTTTAGGCCTCTCTGCTTCTATTTTGTTTGCATCTCTTTTCAGGTACTGTCCAACAGCTTGAGCAACACTAGAACTGTCAAAAATTCTTTCAAACTTATGGATGGCATCAGCAATGGATGAAGCATCTTCGCACTGCATCAATTGTGTACCTACTGAATTTGACATAGCAGGGAGGTCTGCAAGAAAAGATCAAGCCTGAATATAAATGGCCCTTTCAACAAAAAAAAGTCTGAGCTGTACCTTTAGCAACAATCGAAATGGCTGAAAAGCAATACAAACCTCCATTGACACTGCTGAAATCTTCATCAGAGTCAGATCCCAAAATACTAACAGAGTCGAACCATGCTTCTTCTTGACACACAACTGGACCAACATGGGAAATACAGAAGATTTAGCCCAGCTCTTTGAAATGCAAGACTTTGCGTTACTAGAACATATGCAACGAACACAAAGATTCCAATTACCATTTCCATTCTCTGTGTCCAGCTCACTATGATGCCACTGCAATTGTGTGAGGTGGAATGTAACATTTGAGCCATCAGATCTCCGCCGAGTGGCTGCAGAAGTCCCTAAATGGACTACTTCTCCAGAAGAAGCAAAGTTCTCCACATCACTGGCGCGTACTACAGGTGTATTGCTTAAAACCTTGCCACGGTAACGCCTGTATATACAACAGAGTCTTTGTGATCTCCGCTTTCTGCTTGAAGATACGCAGGCACCCATAGTGGTTGTAAGCTGAACTTATTCAGCACAAGAGGATTTCTTCTTCACAGCATCTGACCAGACTTCAGGAAGCTGCAATACAGAAATGCCAAAGAGAGATTAGTTATGCCTAACTAGAATGCTTCAATAAATAAACAAACAAACAAAAAGATATAGATTATACTTTTTGACTTCTTGTATTCTAATAACAGCACCTACTACTGAAATAAGATTAATACAGCAGATGTTCGGAGTACTGAATCCGAAAGTTGATGAAAACTTTGAAGAGATAAACCAGCAAAATACTACATGCAGTGATATGACAAAATACGCACAATCATAAAGAAACCAAGCATTAGAAGAAAAAAAAATGCACAGATCTCTAAATGCGAAGATTGAAGCCAGAAATCATAAGAAGGCTCGGAACTCAAACTACCTGATGACAAATGGGGACAAATAAGCCTAGGAGAGATGATATTATTGGTGGCCTACTAATCACCACCGACGCGCAGTCCACTCCCTATGACAGCCTGCACCGAAATCAATTTTCTGACCATTAAAAATCAAGCATATATGCTCCTAACATGAGCAGTTGTTTTGCGCAGCATACAGCTAAAGGAAATTAATCTAAAAAATAAATTTAAAGAACGAAAGTACATTGAAAGTATTCAGAAACAACTGGCCCTCCAGATAAAAACTATAAATAAACACAAAGATTCTGCAAAGTTTTAATTGCTCCTTGAACTCTTCAGCCCAACAAGTTGACTTAACGGCCACTAACAGAAATTGTTTAAGCGTTCAAGAGGCAAAGAACACAGAAACCCACAATGGAGACTAAAATAGCCCGACTGGAAACTGCCACAAGACCTGGATCTTAGTCTTCATCCTAGCCAAGAACATCTCAAAAGGAGTTTTTTTTCCTTTCTAAAAAAATAAAGAAATTTCAAAAGGAAGAGAATATGAATAGGCACAACAAGAATCCGAAAGACTTGGACCCACGTCCCCACTAATTCCACGGATGGCAGCAGAAAGAGAATCCTAAACTGAATCAAAGACGAAGCGGAACAGATTGCCGAGAACCATGGCATTTCTTCCGCGGCCAAATGCTACCTCGATTGATCGATCGAGAGGGGCTTCCTGAGCAGCAGAAGAACCCAAGGAATCGCATGGGAATCCCAGCCTGATCCCAAAGGCGGAGGCGCCGCCTCTGAATCGCCCAAACAACTAGCTGCTCGGCATTGCAGGAGCCCAGGGAAGCACGCAAATTTATGCCAAAGAATCCCAACCATGACAGGTACACCCCAGGTGTCTGTACGAAGAAACCATGCTTGCCGTTGCCGGCTTCCTCCAAAACAAATCAAAAAGTAAGAGAGGGAAAAAAATCTCGAACCCGAGCCAAACCGACACGCCAAGACGAACAAAGCCGTTTCCTTTGCTGCCAAAACCGGCAAAGATCCACCCATAACTCCCCAAAACGAAAAAACAACCCCATCCCTGGCCACAAACTCGCCGGTCGCCGCCGCCGGCGAAGAAAAGCTACCAAGCACAAATCTTTTTCCCCACTGCGCGCAAACCGAGAAGGGACGAGGCATTACGCGAAGGGAGCGGGCGGGCAGCCTGAGCCTGACCGGCGGCCGGCGGCGGCGAGGTGGCCGGCCGCCGTGGTGCGTGGAGCGGTGCACGAGCAGGAGGATCAGAGGGAGTCGCCGAGGTGGTGGTGGTTCATGTGCCTGCGCGTGTGCGCCTGCGTATAGTTGTTATACACCACGTGGGAGAGGGGTAGATTGAGAAGGTTCAGAGGGATGAGGAAGGTGGAGGGAGACTCGGACTGGGAGAGAGACAGGGGAAGATGGAGGTGGCTACAAGGCTGCAGCTTTTCTCTCTCTAGCCTCTACCCCTCTCTCTCTCTCTCCTCCTGCTTCTGTTGCTTTGAGATTTATTTAATTTCAGTTTTATTGGACCAGCAGTTCATTTGATTTTTATTTTTTTCTGTTTCCCTCCCTTTTTACCTGCACAAAAATGTTTCTTTTCATAACTCCTTTTGCGTGTGTGCCAGTGCGTGGGGCAGGCCAGTTTGCACGGTTTTTACCTTGTGCAGGCAGAATTAAATTTGTTGGTTGTGAATTTGGCCAAAGTTTGGTGGTGAGAGGTGAACGGGGGGAGCAGCTGGGAACAGTTCGTCGGAGCTGACATGTTCAAGTCAATATAAACCGCTGCGCAAACTCTGTGAAATCGCAGGCGACTTTTATAGCTAGGAATTGAATTCGGAGAGCATTTGCATGTGTGGCTGGGCATAGAAATGGGCGTTGGTTGAGGTGGAGCCAGGCTTTTCCAACAGTATCTTGCACAGTAATGCATATCTTTGAGATACATGAACATACCAGCCTACTGTACTGTGCCCAGATATGAATATCCAACTAGGACCCATTTAGATCACTATATAGCTAATAGAAAGATGCTAAAAAAATAAAACATCCCAATTTATAGTTCAGTTTTCAAATATCTAACTACCAACTTATAAAAAATAAAAAAAATACAAGCATGCTTTATCCAGCTAATTCAGCTATGATGAGCTGAAAGGAAAGAACCCAAACACAGTCTAGGATCTACGTAAACAAACACTGCAAAACGAAAAAAAGTAAATAGCATTCGTTTCGTTTCAAAATGTAGGTCGTTTTAGTTTTTATAAAATTTAAAACGATCTATATATATTTCGGAAAGGAGGAGTACTCGATAGTCCAAAATTTGTATGGAATCCATGCAAGGGCTCGCAGGTTTAGAAGGAAAAGAGAAAAGGATCGTGCTGTTTTCTGTTTGTTTTGCATTGGGTTCCTTTGGCTAAGTAATTATGCGGTGAGGTCCTCGAGATTATGGGCATTAATCTGCAGTGCCCGAGACAAGATGCTGCTGCACCTGGACCTGGAGACCTGGACTGGAATAGATGCAGGCACGCTCCGATCCAGAGCTGGGCACCATGGCTGGTGACAAAACGTTGCTGAATCCGATAGGGCGCGGAGCACCAAAAATGTTGCTCCCCCTTCTCTATGCAGTAGCCTAGTACTGCATGCCCCATGGGCCATGATGTCGCCCTGCGTCCCAGATCGAGCTAGAAGAAAATGATGTCACCCTACCCTGCCCTACAGGTTTTGCCTTCAGCCCTTTTTTTTTGCCCGTCAAGAGAGCGTCTGGATTGGTCACAGGCCCGTTTGGATCACATACAGATTATGAGAATCTCCGGATTCAAAATAATGAAAAGGTAGTTTGTTTGGATTCTCGGATTATAATCTGGATTGTGGGTGGGTCAGAAAGGTAAAATGACTACAGTACACTTGATTCATTCACCTTTCTAAGAGTTTGGAGGCGGCAAAATCGTGTAATTTGTTATCCAAGAATCCAAAAAAACTAGGGAAGAGGAGATTATGAATTACGGGTGGGGACTCTAGATTCCTACACTACTATCTAGTTTGTTTGATTCAGATTTTGATTTTTTTTAATCTCTAGATTGTAGAATCCTTTGGATCCAAATAGCCCCTAAGATTCGTACCATGGGCCAGTCTTACTGGACAGTTATTACTAGAAATTTAGTAACCGAGCCTGATGGATGTCTCTCTCATATGATGAAACTCTCACTCCTCTCTTCCTATTATTACCCTACCAATCATGATGATGTGACATTAATTTTTATGAAACTTTGTGATGGTGTGACATTAATTTTTTATGAAACCATCGTCGAGACTGGGCGAAAGCTTTGGACATGGAACAAACTTACTTTTTGTCACCCTCAAGCTGAAGGCCACACCAATAATAGCATCAATAAAGGGTGTTTGGTTCCACGAACTAAAATTCAGTCCCTAGCACATTGAATGTTTAGATACTAATTAGGAGGATTAAACATGAGCTAATTATAAAACTAATTGCACAGATAGAGGCTAATTTGCGAGACGAATCTATTAAGTCTAATTAATTTATGATTAGCACATATTTACTGTAACATCACATTGTTAAATCAGGAACTAATTAGACTTAATAGATTTATCTCACGAATTAGCCTCCATCTATATAATTAGTTTTACAATTACTCTATATTTAATACTTCTAATTAGTATTTAAATTCGATACGATACGAACTAAACGAACCCTTGATCCCGAACCCACGGTTAAAAATTAACAGAGAGTGATGAAGAAAAATTAACAGGAACTGATGAAGAAAGCACCCGATCTGACACATCCAAATTTAAGGCACAAGAGAGGTCAGATTTGAGGGTGGCAGGGCTTGCAGTGACACCTGGGCTCTGTTCCTAGGGAAATGCACACGCAACATCGACAATTTTTTTTGTTTCTCCTAGATAAAAGAACATTTTTAAAAGCTTATAAAAGAACATTTGAGTACAAGCGGGAGGTACATGTCTTGTTCGCGTCATGTCAGTAGGATGCAACATCACGATCGATGTTACTATTCACCGACCATCTCTCTAGCCGTACTGGTATGGATGTCAGTTACAATCGAATGCTTTTTTCTTAGGAAAAAAAATTCAAATACTTACTTCAGAAAAAAAATTTCAAAAACTGGAGGTGTTTCCTGTCAACCTTTTATTCCCTTGTTGGGAGTTGGCTTGGATGGCCCCTGATCCGTCAGGTGGCGCAGTGACCGTCCGATGTGGTCCAGACGGTCAAAGATGCGCACCAATGTGGAGCCGGCCAGTTTGACCAAGTATCTACCAGTCCATTCATGCATGCACGCTCTGAACGAAACAAAATTTTAAGATCTTGCTCGTCCGGTGATCCATTTTTCTTTTTTTTCTTTTTTTTCATTGGAGAAAAAGATTCAATCCCTAACATGACATGTGGGTCCCGCAGCGGCACATTTTGGACTATAATGAGATTTTCACAGCATCATGCATGGACGATGGTCCGTTTAATCATGGTGTTTTTGGTAGAGAAAATGCACGATATCAACAGTATTTGTGTTGCTGAGTGGTGGAGCCATGCATGGGCTGCGAGGAGAAGGGAAAAATTGTACAAATTTTTATGTGCTCGTGGAACATGCCGAGCACACACATTGCACGGCTAGCTGATGATCTCTCTCTTTCGTGCGCACAGTGGCTGACTGGCTTGCTGCGCACGCACACGAACCGCAGACGTGTACAAAAGTGTGAACTGTCGGTGTGCCTCATGCATGCATGCTAGATGACATGCACGCACGCAGCGTTTATGAAAGAATTTAGCGTCCTGCACAATCATTGCATTAGTTCGTTCGGTGGTTGTCCATGCATGGCACATTGTTCTATTGCTCTTTAAATTTCAAACTGGAGTCTTCAAAGATTTATTTGGACTTGAGACTTGAGAGAGAACGAACCAAGGTGGCAGAAGTGCAGCTTAAATCCTTCTCTTTTACCTCCTTTTCATTTTCAAATGGCCAGTTTCTTTCCCTTAGTATACTACTCCCTCGGTTTTAAATTATAAGTCATTCCAAGAATTTTGGAGAGTCAAAGTATCTCAAGTTTGACCAAATTTATATGATAATATAATAATATTTATGATGTCAACTAAGTATCATTAGATTCTTTATCAATTATATTTTCATAGTATATCTATTTGGTGTCATAAATCTTTATATTTTTCTCTATAATTTTGGTCAAACTTGAGATGCTTTGACTCTCCAAGATTTTTGAAATGACTTACACGGAGGGAATATCTTATTGCAAACCAACACTCTCACCTCTAGAAATCGAAAATAAAAAAAGGATGATATTAGCATTTTCTTAAAGAAAAATATTAGCATTTTTTTACACCGACTTGGATCGCGCATCAGGTCTGGCCACCGGCTCTACGCCTGTACCTAGCTTGACCTGAACGTACGCCTAGTTTGTACTCTGCCACAGTAACTTTGAATCGATGCAATGGTGAAAAAAAAACCATAATAACGTACAGTCGCGCGTACGTGGCAGTGTGGCACATTGAACGCGCAGCTGGTTTACCGGCGCATCACATGATTTACCGCTTGTCCGTGGCAAATCTTTTTTACTACAGTATGAGGCGAAAGAGACGACGATGGGACCGATCCTGCGACTGCAACGCCTGCAAGTTTTTTTTTTTCCTGATGAGGATTTTTACCGCCATCCATGGGGTGTTTGGCAGGGAGGGGCTAAATTTTAGCCCCTGTCACATCGGATGTTTGGACACTAATTAGGAGTATTAAACATAGTCTAATTACAAAACTAATTGCACAACCCCTAGGCTAAATCGCGAGACGAATCTATTAAGCCTAATTAGTCCATGATTTGACAATGTGGTGCTACAGTAACCATTCGCTAATGATGGATTAATTAGGCTTAATAGATTCGTCTCGCGATTTAGCCTATGGGTTCTGCTATTAGTTTTTTAATTAGCTCATATTTAGTCCTCCTAATTAGCATCTGAACGTGTGATGTGACAGGGCTAAAGTTTAGCCCCTGACATCCAAACGCCCCTAATTTGACTGTCCGGTCAGCCGTCCGGACGAGCAATCGATTCATGCCCTGCCGGGCCTGCGAATGTCACAGTGCCGTGCAAGCAGCAACATGATTGGGCACTCGTACCTAGAAAAACTTACAAGAAAAATGTGCACTTTAGCCCTTCGACGACCGGTGCTTTGTGCATTTGACCCTTGCATGACCTAACCAATTCTCAAATTGCCCTTCTTTTCTCTCCCGTAAAAACTTTACTTTTATTAATATTTTATTACTCTTTTTTTACGAAATCGGCCGCCTACCTATTTTTTTTATATATAAAAGAAACCGTGTACTCCCTCCATACTCGCAAAGGAAGTTATTTTGAACAGCGACACAGTCTCCAAAGTATTACTTTGACTCCTTATTTTTATAAAAATATTTATCAAAAAGTGATATATGTATATTTTTATGAAGTATTTTTCAAGACAAATCTATTTATATGGCTTTCATATTTCCAAACTCAACAATTTAAAAGTTATTCATGATTTATATTCCCAATATTTAACCTAAACCTTGTCCAAAACGACTTGTTTTACGAGTAAGGAGGAAGTATGTGTAATGGATTTTACATAGCCTCCGAGCCTAAAGGAGAAAAGGCAGAAGGTATTATAGCCTCTACTGTTTATGCTCTGCGCGGGACCTACTCGAGCGCTATATGCCTATGCGTACTTTACTGAGATAATTTATGCGCTCCGAATTGAACTCTCCTATCGATGCGCCCACTTGATGAAATCACCGCGGGTAGATTTGATGGCTTGTCAAACTACTAGTCGGAAGCGGTCCCAATTCAGGCATCTTCTCGATCGCGAGAGACCCCACCGTCTCAGTAGCCCCTATTCACCCACCCTGATCAACATTTTCTTGAGAAAGTTCTGTGCAAAAACATATACTACTCAGTAATTGGCGCGGTAAACTATTTTTCCCTTTTTATTTTCTCTCCACATGGCTAAAAAAAATCATCGGGGGTCTGTTCACGGTTCACATGTAAATAAATAAATAAATAAAAGTATTATTAGGAAAAGATTGCTCGACCACGGCCGTGGAGTCATACGAGCAAAAGAGAGTTACACAAAAAGGTCTCAGAAACATCGAGCAGCTAGCTTTCATAAACAGTTCTCCTGCACGCTATGCAATGCACTGCAATCCCGCATTGCTCCATTTAAATGTGTAGGACCTGTGGGGTCATATCATCTCACATCTATTCTTTTTTTTTAAAGAAAAATCTAGCACCACAATTCTAGAGGTAATATTGATTTTGATTTGGATATATCCTTCCATCTTCTCCATGTATAATCTTGACAACAAAGGAAGCTATACATCACTAAGCCACACCATCAAGAAGTAATTAGTCATTGGATTACATCTATAAATTGATGGTTCGAGATCGAACGAACATGTGTTTGTAAGCCGCCCACCTGGAACGGAAATAAAATGTATTCGACTTATTACATTTGAAGATGTAGAATAGTGTACTATGAATGAAATGCGTACTTTATCGTGGCTAATGTTTAAATGTTCTTTTTAGATGGCTTTCCTATCACTGGATTGTTGGTGATCAGCACATGAAAAGACTATATCTTGATAATGTGCTAAGCTTGTGAAATATTTTATTATATTACAATAAAAATTGGTTTCCAACTAAAGTAGTGTTGATGTCTTTTAATTGTGGTTGTTTTTATTGAGTGATGAAGACGAAATCAACGTACAACTGCTAATATAAAATTAATTATAGGTCAAATGGAGATTATTGTCATATGATATTTTATCAATGACGGTTGTTGGAAAAGAAATACGGCGATACATCCACAGCAACATGCCGGTAGGACATATGCCCCTCCCTTCTTTCGTGGCAGAACCCATATGCGAATATCACTCCATCATATATGGGTTGCATATGCCTGAATGAAATGTAGGGAGTGAACGATTTAGATTATGTCCTCGTATTATGCGCAGAACGGTCCTGCACTAGTTAATACGTGTCCATTAACTAAGTGCAGTGGGACACGTAAGCAATTTTAGTCGTACGATATAATAACTTATTAACTTGGTTGTACACGTGGTTGATTGAGTATATATACTTAGTAAAACGTACGGGTGGCATGTAGTGGACGAGATAGGTACGTACTTGACTACGCAGGAACGACGGGCAATGCGGAAAATGAGCGTGCATCCAATCCATACGCACTAGCGCGATACGTCCTAGCGTGGGGCTGTGGGCCAAACGATCCCGCTAGCTGCTGCCCGCGGCGCGCCCCGAACAAAAGCTCAGGCACAGTGCCGCGCACTCACGCACGGATCGGAGCCACACGTCCATCCATCCGCCCTTCTAGCCCTTTACCAACAAGGCAACAACAACCTTTTTATTCCTTCCTATTGTTAGATCGCACACGACTGTCGTCGTCTCAGTGACCTACCGATCGGTCACGAGCTTAAAAGTAGCGTACGTGTGCGCACAGATATGGCCCGCAGCTTTGCGATTCGTGCCCCCACGCACGTGCATGCATGCCTCTGTGCTTGCGTGTGCCACTGAGCCGACCGTGGCCGAGGGTCGCATCTATCTGACGGCTGGGCCCCGGGAACCTTGCACTGTAGTACTAATCTCCGGCGGCCGGCGGGCAGAGGGCCGGCCGTGTGGACTGTGGCTGTTAGGCTGCAGCAAAAAGCTGAGGGGTGTTTGGATCTTTAGTCCCGACTAAAATTTGTGTCACATCGAATGGAGGCTAATTAGGAGGACTAAATATGAGCTAATTATAAAACTAATTATACATATGGAGGCTAATTCTCGAGATGAATCTATTAAGACTAATTAATATATCATTAGCACGTGTTACTGTAGCACAACATTATCAAATCATGGACTAATTAGGTTTAATAGATTCATCTCGCAAATTAGCCTCCATCTGTGTAATTAGTTTTATAATTAGTCTATGTTTAATACTCCTAGTTAGTATCTAAACATTCAATGTGATAGAAATTTTAGGAGATCCTGAAGAAACAAACGGGGTCTGAGCAGCCTTCATCATCTCCTCCATATGGGCTCTCTCCCAGCCCCCAGCGCGGCACACGGCGGCGGAGGCGACACGTGGCATGTTGATCAGCGAAGTCCACGCAGCAGGCATCCTGCTGATGGAGTTCGCACTGAAAGCAAAGCTTAGCGTTGCATCTTTTCAGATCCTTTTTCTTTTTTCCTTTAATTTTTTTTTTAACACGAACCAACTTGTGTTGGCTCTTGGGCCTACGTACAAGTCTGTTGCAATGTTACAGCCTGAAGCAAGCAAGAGTCGAGTGAAAAAGAGGAGTATTTTCTCCACCAAAAAATTTAAAGGAAAAGAGTAAAAAACATAGTTATGTATCATTGTTATAGTTGTAGTAGCATGTAGTGTCATTAATTTGGTTGTTTCATCTAACCAACTATTCTACCTCATTTAGCCAAATCGCATTTTTTTTGGTAAACTTTGAATATTTTTGTCCACATTTAGTCAAATTTTAAGTATGTTCATATATACTAACATTTTCAGGGGAGATACGCAATGGCCAAAGTCTATGACCGTAATTGTTTGCCTGTATCGTCGGCGGCCGGACTGCCGGCCGGCATGGTTTACACGGCACACGGCAACAACATTTGGAGAAAGCGGCATGAAGCTCCCCATCATTATCAGCCCACTAAGCACAAGCTGAACTACTCCACTAATCAGATCTTGGCTGATTTGCATCGCCTAACTAACCTGGTTTCATTTTAAAAACGAGCCCAGCCATCTGATTGGTCATGATCTGCGTGTGCTCCCCATTCGTCTCACGGAGAATAGTGTGCCTTGCATAGTTGCACAATGAAAGGCATTATACACGCTACTAAGTAACACCATTATTGTTAATTAGGATGTATGTTTTTTGGAACCATATAGCTAGTGTGGTTGTTGGGCTAAATTATTGTGGCACTAGCTAGCTAACTTGTAGCATCATGCTCTCGTGCAGTGTGGGTTGGTAAGTGCAGATCTATCGGTTGTTTGTGTGCTCTTTTCTCTGTTTGTTACTCCCTCCGTTCCAATTTATAGGTCGTTTTGATTTTTTACCTAGATATATGCTTATGTCTAGATACGTAGTAAATACTATGCATATAGAAAAGTCAAAATGATCTATAATTTGAAATAGAGGGAGTATCAGCTAGTGAGCTGAAGATTATGTAAGAATTTAGTTGTGTGTAATAATGGCAGGAATATTTATGCTGAATTTTTCAGTTTCGGTTTTGAAATTTCAGCTGGTACGTTGTAGAACTTATTTTCTTGAATTTACACTTTATCATCAATATTGATATATTCATATATATATATTAAGGATTATACTGCAAATGTCGTATATGTTGTGAGATAATGCTAATAATAGCAATTCTCTGGTGTTCATTCTTTTAAGTTTATAGCTAGGATGTTACTCATTTGAAATGATGGGTTAGGCAAGTACATGCGCACACTCTTGTCACCCTTTCTACTGACACAGTTCATGTTCATCTATGAGTACCTATGCTTCACCAAAGAGGGAAAGCAGAAAAAAAAACACAAGTACAGACATGCGTGCGTGAGCTTTTCAGACAAGCGAAGTGACTGAGTTAAAAATTTTGATGCAGGACTCCAACAAAAGTCCAACTTGTTTTATGACACGCATGACTTGTTTTACTTGCATTGTTTGGTACTACTCCACTGGAACGGTCATATATATTTGACTGCCTTGATCAAAATCAAGTCAAAAATTTGAAAATTCGACCATGTATTGTTTCCAAATTAAACATTTAGTTTCTAAATTTAAAAATTATATATATAGGTAGATTTTTGTTCAAAAATATTCTTATATATAATCTTATATATTTATTAGACACTGTATTGTAACAGAAAAAAAAAATAATTCGATATACATGTTTCTATTTGAAAACCATATTCTTACATATATTACTAGTTAAAGTGACCATTAAACATCATGTCAACATCGTAGGACCTGTTCGCTTTAGCTTATTCAGCCGGCTTATCAGCCACCAAATAATATTTTCCTCTCACAACAAATCAGCCGTTTCAGCTTTTCAACTAGCTTATAAGCTGAAGCGAACAGTATTTCACGCCCAGTCCAATCCAGACGAAATTTTGAGGTTAACGTTTCAAGTTCGAAATGAAAGGAATCAGGGGGATTGTCAGGAGTAGCTCATCGATCCACATGTACAGCTTCTTCGCATCTTCGGAAAATTGACGGGGCAATTATTGAGACGAGACGTTCGAACGGCCAATAATGTTTTTTTTCCCTCTCTCTCTCTCTTTCAGATTAATGAAATTCCTTAATTTTATTGGTGCGCAAGTACAGTCAATCATGAAAGGGAACATGAGCTACTAGCTACGGATCGAGTTGGCAAATGCCCATCGTCACGTGTGCTGCGTCCCGTGGCGAGACGCACCGTCAGTCTTCTCGTCTACCACGCAGCAGCAGCGTATGGATGCTAACGCGGTTGTTATACACGCGCCGTTTCTGATCGAGACACGTAGCGACCTGCGCCGTGGGCTCGTGGGGTGCATGCAGGTCGTTCGGTCAACTGTCCACGTGCACAATTTTTTTGGTGCCTTTTTTTTTCATGATGGTTGGCATTAGTCACATGTGCAATTTGTGCAGTCATAGTGCTAGAGTCAAATACCATATTTTCTTCAGACTATTTTTTTGGAACCTCCTTTTTTTTTTTGGCAAAGATGAGGAAGTTCTTTCGATCTGAATTAGGCCCATTACGGTACGGCTTTTTTCTTTGAAAGAAAGTGGGAGACTGGGAGTACATTCGTTGGGCCAATCTGAATTATGGATGTGGCCTGTTGTTCGTAATACTGGGCCCAATCAATCTCGGCTACGCTCCCAGGCCGAGAAGAAAGAGAAAGAGAAGAGCTACGCTTCCCACCCAGCCCAACTAATCTCGGCTACTTGTATGCTAGCCCACCATCAAAACAAGCCCATCAGGTGCCCGCTGTTTGGTGTTGGGCGCCGAGCAGCCGGTCGCGCGCCGGGTCCCGAGGCAACGGTCACGTCGCGCCGCGGCCGCAGCCCCGGAGAAATCCGTTGTGCCGGCCCCACATGTCATCCGCAGACACCTGTTCGCCCCCCTGTGTCTTCCTCGTTCCTCCTCCTCCCTTCCTCCGCTTCCTTCTCCGCCACCTCAAACAACCCAAAAAAAATTTTGCAGCGCAAAAAATACCAGAGAGAGAGAAAAAAAAATCCTCAACGAGGGCGAAACCCTAGCTGTGGCCGGATTCCGCCGCGGCATTGCCCCTCCCGCGATTCGCGCAGGAGCTAGCTGGGCGCGGGCGGGCCGCGTACGGGCCCGATCGCCGGCGGCGTGGCAGCCGGGGCTGCCGGGTGGGCGTGGGCGTCAGGGGCATTGGGTCGGTAGCGGTCAGCACGGGGTCCGATCGCTGGCGCCGCCGCGGGCAGGCTGGTTGGCCGCGGGCAAGCGCGCGGTCGGTTGGTCACGGGCCTCGCGGAGCAGGTGGGCCCGGGGGCAGGCCGCCGGAGACGGCGGCGGCGGCGGCGACGGAGACGGCGGCCGGAAGAAGAAGGGGATGGCGCTCTTCCGGAGGCTCTTCTACCGGAAGCCGCCGGATCGGCTCCTCGAGATCGCAGACCGCGTCTACGGTACGGTGGTAACCACATGCATTCCTCAATCCAGAATTCAAAATTGGCGCGGGCCCAATTCTGTGGATTTCAGCATTAAAAATGGAGCTGCCTTTGTAATTTCGCTCAGTGCATTGCTCAGACAAATGTTGCGGTATGCGTTTGCATCACCAGTATACGTGCTATGTATGTGACTGCGCGCTGCATTAGCATGGTGTGGTGTCTGGAAGATCGAGCTTTGTTGCTCTAGTTTCGCTTACCCTCAGTGCATTTGCTCTTGCTGAAACTAAAACCATCAGTGTTCAGTACATGGTAAATTGCAACATTGCGACCTGGTCACTTAGGATAGGTTGCGGTGTTCCTTATGTAGGCCATTCAGTGCTCAATTTTTGTTACATTACTAGTTCATAAAAGTTACCTCGATGTTTGCATGTAATGAGTATATAGATACCAGCATTTATGTATGCATCAGCCGTAGTGCATCATCTAAATATATGGTTCATGTATACCCTCTAGCTACCAGACCCCACATATCTTCTAGTCTATGCATTAGTGCTTCAAGAGCGCACAAACTTCTCCCAAATTCAATTATCTTGGGATCTGTCATGCTGCTAAAATGTTTACAAACATGCTCAAAATAAAGTCTGACATGAATAGAGTATAATTGGCCTGTTTGTGCTTGCAGTATTCGATTGTTGCTTCTCAACAGAGACCATGGACCAATACAAATACAAGAATTACCTGGACAGCATTATTTTGCAGCTTCGTGAACAGTTTGCAGATTCTTCATTGATGGTACTCAACTTCAGAGATGAAGGAAGGAGTCTGGTTTCAGGTATTTTCTCCATGTACGGTATTACAGTCAAAGACTATCCTTGCCAGTACCAAGGATGCCCGTTACTTCCTTTGGACATCATTCTCCACTTCCTAAGACTGAGTGAGAGGTGGCTTATGGTTGAAGGGCAGCAAAACATTCTGTTAATGCACTGTGAGAAAGGTGCATGGCCGGTGTTGGCCTTTATGCTTGCAGGTCTTCTTCTGTATAGGAAACAATATAATGGGGAGCAAAGAACTCTAGATATGGTGTACAAGCAAGCACCTAAGGAGCTTCTTCAGATGTTAACCACATTGAATCCACAACCATCTCATCTTCGGTATCTTGGGTACATTTGCAGAATGGAGGATGAGTTGGGTTGGCCCACGCAGCCTATTCCTTTCACCCTGGATTGTGTAATCCTTAGAAAAGTTCCAAATTTTGATGGAGTTGGTGGTTGTCGGCCAATAGTTCGAGTATATGGTAAGGATATTCTAACAACTGACAGAAGTCACAGTGGCGTTTCATCAACATCGAAGGCCAAGAAACATGTTAGGCGTTACAGACAGGTACCGTCAAGCACATTTCTAATCTAAATGGTTCTGCTATTTATTCAAGTTACTCGTTAACTGTTGTTGCAGGCAGACAATGTGCCAGTGAAGTTAAATGTTGGGTCCTACGTCCAAGGTGATGTCGTCCTTGAATGTCTGCACGTGGATGATGGCCCAGAAGATGAAAAGTTAATGTTCAGGGTGATGTTCAACACCTTTTTTATCCAGTCTCACATTTTATTGTTGAGCTTTGAAGACATCGATATTTCTTGGGATGCTGATCACAAGTTCACAAAGAACTTCAAAGCAGAGGTAGGCTATGATTTCTCATGCATGCATGTGGTAATTCGTTACCAGATATATCAATGTTAATTGTAAGTGCATGCCTGAACCAGGTACTCTTTTCAGAGTTTGATGCTGAGTCTGATGCGTCCACTGAAGTGACACCTGATGATGATGATATGGATGTTGCCTCTGCTGATGAGTTCTTTGAAGCGGAAGAAATCTTCAGTAATGCTGACTCCCAAGAAGGACTTAAGGATGCCGATACTCTTTCTATAGCCTCTACAGACTTTGGTCCAACCCCAAGAGCCGAACCTCAGAAGAACTCACCATTTTCCAATTGTGAGCTAGATATTGGCATCGATCAATCAGGAAATAACAAAGTCAATGAATTGGGTTTGTTGTTAGAAACAATAAGTGATGAAAAGACATGCACATCCACTGAAGCCAATAAGATGCATAGCAACAAAACTGGAGTAGTGAAGTCAAGTTTGGCAGCTACAATAGATGGAGACAGAAATGGTGGCATTTCCTGTTCTTCTTCCAACAAAGAACATGGCTGCATGTTGGAGAATTGCAGTTCCAAGCATGACACAAGTATGGGTTCCAGTCAAGACTCGAATCAGATTGATAATGTCTTGGTAAAGGAGGTGATTATATCAGAAACTAATAGCCCTATGGACATACAGATGATCAAAGAGGTTATCATATCTGAACTTACAACTCCCAAATTGGTGTTAGAGGGGAAGTCAATGGACATTGAATTAGGTGAGACAGTCCACAATTCAGAAAGTACTACATTGGAAGAAGCTGAGGATAATGAACGACTTGATACTTTTCTCAAGCAGGATGTGGGAGACAGTGGGGGAGATGAATATGCTGCTTATGAAAATGACCTAGTGATTGGACACGAAGAAGGCAGCAACAAACAACAACTTAGTATCAGAGATGCAAATGCAGAAGTGATTGGGCCCACAGATGAAAATAACAGGGTGGACCTTCAATTATCAGGAAATTCACATCCGCAGAGCTCAAGCACTTCTTCAGAATCAAGTTCTGCTGAGAAACATATCGAGCAGCTTCATGCTTGCAGCAGTAATGGCACTGCAGAACAAAAGGAGGGAATTGATACATCATTTACTAGTTCCCAAAGCCAGTCTTCGAATACTTCTTCTGTGAACATTCTACCAGAAGGATCTAGCCAGTCTTCGAATACTTCTTCTGTGAACATTCTACCAGAAGGATCTATCATTTCCCTAAACCATGTTCCAACTTCTATTAATGCAAATACAGATACAACCGATTCATCTCGACTTGTGCTAAAGAAAAAACCTTTTCATCCTTTGTCTACATCTAGGCTTTTTGCTCCATCATCTCCCAGGCGCAGTCTGCTTCGTGCAGCATCCACAGATTTGTCCTTTTTATCTCCACTACAAACAGAGTCTAAGCAGAACTCTGTTGCTTCTACAAGTGGAAGGGATGATTCTGCTTCAACTTCTGTGCCTCCACCATCTTCACTCTATACACCCTTGGGATCATCATCCCAAATATCTTTAGTACATCCTCCTCTCCGACCAATAAAAACTGTTTCGTCTTTACCTTCATCATCATTTGAAGCATACATAGAGATGTCAATGTCATCTTCAATATCGCCCAAACACCAAGAGCATGTTAAACCTCATCCTCCCCCAATACAAGCACCTTGGCATCTTCACCCAACATTGACACAGGAAAAGGATGTACATTCAGGTAGTCTATTGCCTTCTTCCAACAAATATGCCCGTCACCCCCCACGCCCGCCTCCTCTACCACCTCGACATAATTCTTGTAGCCAAAGTGATTCAAGCACCCTAATATCTGCACATGAACAAACAAGAGCTGATAGGTATTGCTCCTCTAGTCCTGATTGTAGACAAACTGTTCTTGACTTAGGTGATTCCTCAGTAACCTCTCCCTCAAAAAGTAGTATAGATACAACAGAATGTCTCCTAGGATCCTCTAATTTTGTAGATGAGGAAGTAGCAAGTAGACACGATACACTAACTGCCATTGATGTCCCAAGTACTAGTGAAGATACCAAATCTTTGTTGCATACTGTGACTTGTTCTTCACCTCCCAAAACATTACAACATAGTGCACCGCCGCCACCCCCACCTCTGCCTCCACTACCACCACCATTGCAATTACCGCCACCAGCAATATGCAGTGATAGCGGATCACTACTGCCAGTATTCTCAATTCCACCTTCAGATTGTCCATATAAAGAATCAGCAATGCTACCAGAACAACAATCTCCTGCTCCACCTTCTTGTCTTGAAGGACATGAAGCAAGCGAAGTTCAATTATTGCAATCTCGTATTACGGCTGAATTATCTTCATCAGAACATTCTAAGTATACGGTTCAGCATTTGTCTAGAAGTACTGAAGATACAACTTCAGCTCTCTCACCCTTTATACCCGCAGCACCTCCATATTCAACATTTCATATTGTAACAGATGATTCTTCGAGCTCAACATTTGCAGAGGAAGTAACCTGTACAAAGTCTTTAGATCAAACAACACAATCCATTCATTTGGAGCCCTGCAAGATGGAGATATCACTGAGTGAAACAATCAATGAAGTCCTGGCCTCTATAGGTGATGATAAAGAACATGAAGGCATACCAATTCCTCCATCACCACAAAAATTGTCGTGGCCTAGAGAACATGTGAAACCTCCATCTCCTCCACCACCGCCGCCGCCACCACCTTGTCATGCAACACTTGTACCATCTCCATGTTTATCTTTAACTCCACCTTCTCCAAGAGAACATTATGAAAATCCACCTTCCCCACCACCTCCACCTTTTTCTAGAGAACCACCTTTTGTAGCTCCCCCTCCCCCTCCACTCCCTAGTCGTCCATCTCCATGTAGAAAACATATTACTCCACCTCC
>NC_028452.1:46681229-46717208 GCF_000263155.2 Setaria italica | reverse complement strand
GTCCTTTGACTCCACAATCATGTACAAGGCATGTTATACCTCCACCTCCACCTCCACCACCACCACCACCTTTACCTTTACGTCATACTGCACCTCCATCCCCGTGCTCATACCAACCTCATTTCCAGAAAGATGTGGCAATCCCACCTTTTCCCCTCATAGAGGATGATGTGATAGTTTCATCTCCACCTTCAACAAGGGTTGATAAAATTCCACTGCCACCACCACTTCCAAGAGGGAGTGAAATTTTGTTGCCACCTCCTATTGAGGGTATACAATCACCACGGAAAACTCCTCTTGTTGAAGTTATTAAACAAATTCCACCTCCACCTCCTCTCCCTAAAGGACAAAGAGGATCTCCATTGTCTACTCTTTGTGGAGAAATTATGAACATCCCACCACCTCCACCTCCCGGAGGACATGGGGAAGCTTCACTAGCAATTCATTCCAAAGAATTAGGGGGCATTCCACCTCCACGACCACTTACTGAAGGGATAGGAGGAATCCTATTGCCCATCGGACTTCAAAGTGGAGCTTTGTCATCGCTTCAACCTACCGAAAGATTGGAAGGTCCTTCACGATCCCCGCCTCCACCACCGCCACCATCTTCCAATGGATATATAGGGGATTCACCACCGCCACCACCTTCAAGAACATGTGGAGAGGCTTTGCTGCCACTGCCACCTCAGACAAAATGTGGAGGGGCTCCACAACCACCACCACCTCCTAAAGGATATGCAGGGGCTCCACCACCGCCACCTCTTGAAGGATATGCAAGGGATCCACCACCGCCTTCCGGAGGATATGTAGGTGCTCCACCGCCGCCGCCGCCACCACCACCACCACCACCACCACCTTCCAGAGCATATATAGGCGCTTTACCACCACCACCATCACCTCCCAAAGCATATGTAGGGGCTCCACCACCACCACCTCCTCCTCCTCCTGGAGGATATGCAGGAGCTTCTCCTCCTCCTCCACCTCCTAGTGGATATTCAGGTGCTCCTCCACCGGCACCACCGCCTCCCGATGGGTATGTAGGAGCTCCATCGCCACCGCCACCTCCTAGAGGAGATGCAGGGGCGCCACCGCCGCCGCCGCCACCTCCCGGAGGATATCCAGGGGCTCCGCCACCGCCGCCACCTCCCGAAGGATATGTAGGGGCTCCGCCACCGCCGCCACCTCCCGGAGGATATGTAGGGGCTCCGTCACCACCGCCACCTCCTGGAGGATATGTAGGGGCTCCACCGCCACCACCCCTACCTGGAGGAATTGGAGGAGTTCCTCCTCCACCACCACCCATTGGAGGAATAGGCGGAACTCCACTGTCTCCACCACCTGCTGGATTTCGAGGTGGAGCGCCCCCTCCTCCTCCTCCTCCTGGAGGACACGGAGGCCCGCCGCCACCGCCTCCTAGAGGACATGGAGGAGTAGGTGGGCCCCCTCCTCCTCCTGGTGCACCTGCCCCTCCAATGCCACCTGGAGTGCCTGGTGGCCCCCCTCCACCTCCAGGTGGAAGAGGTATGCCTGCTCCACCTGGTGGAAGAGGACATGGCCTTGCTCGGTCATTAGGCCCAACCTTACAAAGCGCAGTACGAAAGTCATCTCTAAAACCACTACACTGGGTCAAAGTAACTAGGGCAATGCAAGGAAGTTTGTGGGCAGAGCTACAAAAGCAAGTGGATGCTAATAGGTACTATCAACTGACCAATCATTTGCTTGCCAAAAGATATAGTTTCTCCACTTTTTCTCTATATTATAATGGAAATTGCTCTGATGATAAATCTCATACAAATTTAATTCAAAGCCCACATTTTTTACTGATTGTAGATTCTAGTAGCATTCAATGTATATTTCTCACCTTATTATTATGTTAAACTGGCAACATGATTGATGCAGCCGTGCTGAATTTGATGTAAATGAATTGGAGTCTCTGTTTACCATTGCTCCAAAGACAAAAGCTGGCTCAAAATCAGAAGGACGTGGAAAATCTCTTGGATCTAAACCGGATAAAGTTCAACTGGTAAATTACTCAAAAATTAAGCATTCTAGACATGAAAACAATGACCAATCTTGAGTTTCATGTATTTCCTCTTTGTTAGTTAGTAGTTGCATGGAAGTTTATTTTCCTTATATGAGATGGGTCCGTACAGCATAGGAAGAATGCCATTTACTCTTCAGTCTGATAGTATGTTAATTACATTTGTAGCCAACCAGAACTACATGATGTACGTTGTCACATAATACATGTAAGGTTGTACTCAGCCCCTGAACTGAAGTAAGACCACCTCCCTGAGTTTCCCTTCGAGACCTGAGTCATAGAAATGGAACGAACATGCAAAAATGAAAGAGCCTTTTTCATGAACTAACCTGTTTTTTTGTTCATTTGGTGTAAATGAGTCACTCAGAAATATTGGAGTAGCCATGTCAATTATGATTAGTGGATATTTTGTTCTGTTTAATCTTCTAAGCTCAGGGGCTTAATATGTATGAAAAGTCTAATCTCCTAGCCATGAAATTGGGAGAGGAAAACATGTGGTGTTTCTGTATTTGCAGTCCATTTCAATACTTTAGCTCAAAATATACTTTGTTGGCATTAACATGCTGGCACTAAAGTTGATCTTTTTTTTTCTTTCTGGCAATAGAAATGCTTTACTTACTTTGAGTAAAAAAGAAATCATTTACTTGTGTTATTATTCTTTCGTCTAAAAATCTGTTGGTGTCTTTGAAAATCCCACAGATCGATCTAAGACGGGCCAATAACACAGAGATCATGTTGACAAAAATCAAAATGCCACTCTCTGAGATGATGGTATGTATCTTTTGACTAGCTATGTGCTTTTGCATTTCTTGAACAACAAGGAGTGTGTCACAAATTGAAGGGAAAGCACATTGATTGTTCACAGTTTTTGAAGCATTAAATTACATGCTATCAGTGGAGGGTCAATTCCATCAATTGCATTAGTTCCTTGTGAATAGTGTGGCAGCTTCCTGTGAACGTTCACCATGGGCAATTGTTTCCCTTTCGATATAAATATAAGCATGAAACCTGGTTGTCATAGAAGATCCATTGTAGTTTTTAAACAGTTCTATAGAAGTGAAAGCATCAAATAAATTCTAGGGAATTTTTTGTTTGTATCACTAATATCTTCATTGACAAATGACAAGTGGATCAAGTAGAAAAAAATGACAGTATGTTTAGTGGCAAGAAAGGGTGTTCCTACCTGTACTTCTACAATTGTTGGATTGGTTCTCCAGCTCAGATATGTTGATAAAGTAACTGCATTTACTGATGTAGACTTGTAGCTGCATTTGTTTCCCAAATTGATCTGCATATCCTCCTTGGACTGAAAATGCATTTTTGTATATGATAGAGCAAGCATATGGCAGGTCATCACAATTACTACTTCGACCAAATTCTTTCACAATTTTAATATACACGATTTTAAATCTAGCAAAATTGTTCTGAAGTTATCAGCATATTTTGGTTCAGAATAGTATTCTTGAAAAAATATTTAGGTCCAGAATCACCTGTTTTTTTATGAGCTTTACTCACATCGCAATTAAAGCTGCTTCACTGATGGGAATCATCTCCCTCATTTTTTTATTGGAAATTTAAACAACAATTAATCCCAAATTAATGACTAATAGTCAAGTAAGGTTTCAAGTGCATGTATTAACTGTAATGTATCTATATGTTTACTTTCTCTACTTATAACAGAGTGCTGCTCTAGCTTTGGATGATTCTGTTTTGGACGCTGATCAAATTGAAAATCTCATAAAATTTTGCCCAACAAAAGAGGAGATGGAGCTTCTAAAGGTTGTTTTTGAATTAGCACTTAAACTTTCCATGTGTCCCTCATTATCTTGAATTATTTTCTTTCGTGATTTTATTTCCAAAATAAGGTCAATTACTTTGCATATTTTTGTCCACCAGAACTACAGCGGGGACAAGGAAGTTCTTGGAAAGTGTGAGCACGTAAGAATCCGTATTATGCTTTATAGATATATTCCAATGTGATTAAACATGTTTAACTAGGTTAAGGATACAGTTGCATAATTTTTAAAAATCATAAGCTGCTTGTTCTCCTTCAATTTACCTTGCTGCCTTTTTCCCCTGTGCAGTTCTTTCTAGAGTTAATGAAGGTGCCAAGGGTTGAATCTAAGCTTAGGATATTCGCTTTCAAGATTCAGTTTCAGTCACAGGTCATACACTGGTAACTTTTTGGGATTTCGGAGTATTGAGTTGTTCATGGCTTTTCACAATCCAACTTTCTTCTTTTCCTCTTAGATTAGGGATGTTAGGAAGAATTTGCAGACTGTGTCATCCGCTTGTGAGGAGGTAAGCATTCTAATAACTCCTGAATTCTTACTTTTACATTTGGTATCCATGTCATCATGAGAGAACTCATCTCTGATATGCCAATCAGCTCAGAAGCTCTGAGAAGTTGAAGGTTATCATGAAGAATATTCTGTTAATTGGGAATACATTAAATCAAGGCACTCCGAGAGGTAATGGACTTTGGGTAGTTGATGTTGTTAATATCTTTGAAATTAATTTTCCGCACGTCTGTTTAGATGAAAAGCATCATCAAGGTTTCTGTGGGATAATTTCAAGTCACCCTGTTGTACAGTATTATCAATCCATTGTACAGTATTATCAGTTCTTACATGAAGGAGATTACCCACACTAGTACTAAACAAACCACAAAACACTGAAACTACCCAGGATAACACCGGGAGGTCCCTTGCTCCTGTAGCACACCACAAGGACCCTTCATTCATAACTGCCTGGACCAACGTATTGAAGCCCTTGCAGATCCCTTTCTCTAGAGTTTAAGTAACCACACCACCATATAGAGGAGTCTTGTTGTGGCATTACAGCCTGGAGATTTACTTTCTGGAGGACGGAAAACCAAACTTCTTGGGACACCCACATGAAATGAGGAGATGATGCATAGTTTTTTGTCTGATTGATCACACAAGGGGCACTATGTCAGGTGAGGCAACCCTCTTTTCATCAATCTATCTGCCATCCAGCATTAATTCAAGAGGGCCAGCTACAAGAATACCTTGAATCACAGCAGTGCCCAGCACTTCTAAAGACTTTTCCATGGTGTAAGTACCTGATGTAGACGACCACCGTAGATGCTTGTCTTGTATGCCATATTATCCCAGCTGCCAAACATCCAGCATCTCCCAAAGCTCTTAAGTGCCCAACCAATGTGGCTGTTGACAGCACCCCTCTTCTATCAGATACCCACTGTCGTCGATCAGGCAATGCTTCTTTTACCATTCCATTGTTTAGAATTCTCTTAGGCACTGAAGAAACAAGATTTGGTGCTAGCTCCATGATAGTCCCTCCATGCAGCCAGCAATCCTTCCAGAATTTAGTAGACACACCGTTGCCCACCATCGTAAAAATTGCCATGGCAAACCTTGCTTTCACATTCGGATGCACCTGTATAACTGTATTTGCAAACCACCCCATGGTCAATTCGGATCAGCAACAATAACCAGCGCATCCAAAGGGCCCAGCCTAGTGTTTGAAAGACTGATACCAATAAAATAAGTTCTTCTGTAGATGGAATGATGGCAAACTAATTGGGGCCTAGATCATGTGTTAATAACAACTTATTTTATCTTCAGGCTCTGTTGGACGTTGGTCACTAAGTAGTTTAATTTACCAATACCTTATATTATCTTTATTGAAGAAAGTAATATTCTTGCTATTTCATTGCAGGCCAGGCTGTTGGTTTTCGCTTGGATAGCCTCCTAAAACTTATAGAGACCCGTGCCACTAACAGTAGAATGACATTAATGCACTTTCTATGTAAGGTATGGAGATAACTACCATCCAAAATTTGAACAATAAAAAATTAGTATGTGCTTAGACAATAATGTTCGTACAGACTTTTGATAATTTTCTATATATGCATGTGTTGGGAACTGGGTGCCCATACCACCCAAGTTCAAGTTGGGCCGAATTTAGGTGCCTATTTTATTCTTAATAGTTGATATAAAGCTACCTAGTTCCTCCAAGATTGGTCTAGTTTTTGTTTTTATCTTTTCTATGTATACAAACAATATTAGGTTAGATAAGGGTAGCACCGGATATGCTCCCATTATGATGAGAACATAAATGAGAGCATATCCTGTCAATTCACTTCTTATTTTGCATCGGTACAGTTTTCTTCAGAACTTAATGACTGGTTTAAATGTACTTCAGTCCCTTGCAGAGAAGTCACCAGAAGTAATGGATTTTCATGAAGATCTTGTCAGCTTGGAAGCTGCTTCAAAGGTAATTTACTTCTCTGACTAGTATGGATAATCTATATTGATAAAATTTATTAAGTATTCTGGAATTGCTGTAAACAGTTGCAACTGAAAGCATTGGCGGAAGAGCAGCAGGCAGTCGTAAAAGGCCTGGAGAAAGTTGAACTGGAACTAACTGCTTCGGAAAGTGATGGGCCGGTTTCTGATGTTTTCCGTAAGGTATATTTTCGCAACCTTTTGTGTTGTTTGCAGTTTTTTCGTATTTCATAGTTTTGGTTGTGTCATTGAGCATAGTTTTTATGTTCCCTTGCACATTTGAGACTTTATTTATTTATTCATTTGTTCGATGCCATGTAGACTTTAAAGGAGTTCATTGATCATTCTAGTGCTGATGTACGCTCTCTATCAGCTTTCTATTCTGAAGTAGTAAGTCATTTATCATCCTTCTTGCTTCCATTATAAACACTGTAAGCATTATAGCTGCTCCTTATTAACTTACCAGTACTTACAGGGTAAAAGCGCAGATGCACTTGCCCTTTATTTTGGAGAAGACCCTGCAAAATTCCCTTTTGAGCAAGGTAATATGCATGCCAATTCATACATGGAAATGGTTTACTGGAGGTGCTAAATCATATTTTCTTTAGTCCATTTTACCATTATGCTGGTAAAGCTGTGATCCAGATATCACGTTTTTAAATTGACACATCTGGATTCCAGTATGAGGAACTAGAGCTTACAGCTTTGTTTAGGCTTTCCTTAAAGCAGTGTTAGTAGCCTGCACCTGCTTTCAGTTGTTTTATGCATCAACTAGATTGACACTTGAACTGAAGTCAGTATTCTGGAAATTGCTTGAGATTCGTTGGTAGTGCCCTAGCCAGCAGAAGCGTGACATTGAATCCCACTGTGGTGATTCTAACTTATTCCCAGTTAGCGGTTGGAACTTGGAACAACGACTTACATAAGCCTATTGAAGCCTCATCTTCATTAGATCTGCAGTAGTTTTTTTCCCTTGGCCATTTTTCTTCGTCAAATTCTCTATTTTAGACAGTAGATATGAAATGGAAATAGATCTCTGAACTACATCAGTTCCTTTTGCATGATTTTATACTTGATTTAGTGTTTGATCCATTCTTTATTTTTCTTTTTTTACAAATGTGTTAGAAGCATTTCGTAGTATTACATTTATATCTCTTGTATCTTATTCCTAACAGATCTTGAAACACTGCAGTTGCTACAACTCTTCTGACCTTCGTGGGGTTGTTTCGGAAAGCTACTGATGAAAACCTTAAGCAGATTGAGGCTGAGAAGAAGAAAGCCCAGAAAGAGGCCGAAAAAGAAGCAAACCAGGACAAAACTCCTGTAAAATCAAAAAATGGGAATGGGGACAAATCACCAAGATCACCATCATCCTTCAAGTGATATGCGACAAAAGTTTTATGCTCAGCTTTTCTTCCTTGGGAAATGCCACCTCCTCTGGCCCGCACAGGTTTTCGCACAAGCATCAGTGGTTACCGAAACACATGAATTCCTTGTGGACAACTTACGCTTACAAGACAAGGTAACAGAGTTATTTACATCAGTGTCCTGTTCTAACAGGTGAATCAGTATCACTCTAACATATAGTCATTGCTTTTGTTTTGTACAGATACTTTTCGGCTGAACATCCATACCTGATAGCTCACGACACTGTACAAAGCTAACCCCACACCAAATTAGGTTCTCCTGTACAGATTTCATACTAGAATTTTCTTTTCCTTCTATTTATACTAGCAGCAGGAGTAGGTCAGTGCTTGTAAACTAGGAAATAGGAGCGTAAATAGTTATCAGGTCAGAAGCAATAGAAAAGGATTAGTGTTACCACAGGCAGAATCCTAACCAGCTAACGATGAGTGTATAGCCATGTTCTTGACTTCTTGACAGATTATAGAGCAAAGTGTTTTGTGATGGTCCCCCTGTCTTGAGCGTCTTGAGATCGACTAAGGATTGCATTGTCTTGTGTTATGCTGCATACGACACTGTAATCTCTGTCATAAAAGATAGAGAACAGTGCGACTTTGACTGCAATGCTGTAAGCCTGTAACTCTCTACATGAGGGCCATCTCAGCATCTGACGATTTATTTCTGTTCGAAATCAGAAATGAAAAAAAAAATGTAACTGTGACTGATACGTGTGGTCCACCAGAGGGCAGGATCATGTCTTATACATTCTGTACTGTGATAGATCATTCTCAAGAGATGCTGGTACCTGGTAGCATAGCACAAACATTGCTCATAAGCTTTTTGAGCTGTCAGTGTCTATAGGATGAACAGAATATGAATTTTACAAGCCCCATGATCCGATCGTATCCCTCTTAAGCGCTGAAGAAAGTAAAATTCCCTGCTTACTTATTTCACTTGAAAGTATTTCCTTCTGTACAAGATAATGATTTATTTAACCTCAATTTGCTTTGCTTGCAAACAAAGGACAATTTTCACGCAATTATTTCTCGGGATGATTCGATATGGAGTCCATTTCCTTTTTCTTTTCTACTTCCTCCGTTACAAATTATAAGTTGTTTTGACTTTTTTTGATACATATATATTATTATGCATTTAGATATAGGGTATATCTAAGTGCATAACAAAGTCTATAAATAAAAAAGCTAAAATGATCTATAATTTGGGACGGAGGGAGTACCTCTCTTTATGTTGCCTCTTTTCCGAGAAGAAAATCTTTATTTTGCATGAGTTGGATCTTTTATAGATTTATTTATGGGCCGGTGAAGTTGTACTGCGAAAGTATGCTAGGCCCATCTTAAGAGCTCGCTTCTTTCTGGCCTACGTGCCTTCTTTGGCATGCTTCTTGGTCCTGAAGTCTAAATATTTTTGCAGACATGCTAATTTGAAGTAGAATTGGGATTACTAAATTCTGTTATTCAAGAATCGAGATTATTCCTGTATTTTTCTTTTCTTTTTTAATGGGCTTGTTCACAGTTCACCTCCTGATCAACTAGTAATGAGTGTATAGCCATGTTGTCATCGTTTTCTGTCGAATATATGTACAAGTGGGTTATGATTGAACCTGACTTGTAATTGATGGTTAGAAATAGAGTTTGAGTTGTACTATGTACTCAGTACTCCTGGGCTCATTAAGATGAGGTCACATCGCTATCGCTGTAACCATGAGACGACTTGGCAGCTGCTAGTGGGAGTGGTGGCTAGTGGCTGAGATGTATGCTATATTGACCGAACCTCGTTAAAAATATCATGCCCCACTATAGTTGGTTATCGTGATTATGGTGTTTGTGTTCACAGGTGTCTTGAATTCTTGGCGAATTATAAATCACATTGTTTGTGAATGTCCCTTGTCTTAACTCTCGAGCATTTAGGAGATCAAGTAAAACCAGCACTTATCATTAAAAAAACATCATAAGAACCGGACTAAATATAAGGCTCAAAAGGGAACACCTGTTGCATTCTCTTCTATTCTTCTCTTCCCATAATTATTGATATTCTAGTTTGACAACACTGTACTTTCAAAATTCCATAGATGACTTTACTTCTGCAATTTAATGGATGAGGGTTATCTCAACCTGGTAGTAATTTTTTAATTCAAAATAATAAAATGGAACAAAAAAATTTGACTGACAGGTGACATGTATGGATATTACCACTATACCAGAGTCCAGAGGGCAGAAAAAAAAAACTTCTCACACCTTTCGGTAGGGTCCTTCACCATGCTTCCGCACGCTTCGCCCCCGATGGCGATGCCCACGATGGCACCGCAACCCAAGCTCCTCCGCCACCCCCAAGCTGCACCTAGGACCTCCACAGCCTCCTGGTCGGCCACGCCGGCTGCCACCACCTCGTTAGCCCAGCCAGTCGCAGATCTGGATACACCGCAGCCCCATCCCAACAAATCCAAGGTCAACGTCAAGATCTAGGTGAGATCCGTGCAGGATTCGTCGGAAGCCCACCAGGGACGCTCTCCTCCGCCGCGCCGCACCTTCGCCCAGGTGGTCAGAGGATCCACTGAGGAGGATTTGATCCCGACCCGGTGTGCACAGAGGTTGAAATCCGTCATTACAGTGCCCATCCGGAGCGGTTACTGCTCCGCCTGTTGCAGGTCGCATTCACCCACCCACCGCCCCTCTGCCTGTGAAGCTACGCCTGAGGTGACCGACGCGCGACGCAAGGCGGCCGCCATTACTCCCCAGGACGCAAGATGGGTGCTGGTAAGGCCGTCGTACTGGTGGAGGAAGGAGAAGCATTCAAGTCCGACGCGGCGGCCCCAGGCAAATCGAGGTGCGCCACATCCACAGCGACTCTGCTCCGCTCGCCCACAGCACTTTGCTCACCCCTAGCACCAGCCCTCCCCAAGTCTACGCGCTCTCCGGGCCAAAACCGACGGCGGCTGCTTCATCTGCCTAGCTACCGACCACCGCACCTCCGCTTGCTAGGATCCAGTCCGCTGCTTCCTTTGCCACCGCTTCAGCCACCGCGCTCGGGACTGCAACAACAAGTACCGCAAGCAGAGAGAACATCCAGCCACATGCCGGTGGGCTAGCCGCCCCCCGGAGCGCGTCAGCAGTCGAAGGCCGGTGACCCACGAAGATCTACTGCCACCTCCGCCGCCCACACCATCGGCGGCAATGTCAAGACTCGGCGACCCTGCGACGAGGCCGGAACAAGTGGACTGCCTCATCCAGTCCACCGGCGACATCGACGCTGACCTGCGGGAGTGGGACACAACGGCGGCCGTCACCTGGGTGGTGCGTGGTCCGGAGCCAACGTAGCCGTGGGACATCGAGAAGGCAATCGGAGAGGAGTTCAAGCTGCGCCATGGGAGGTGACTGTCTCGCACCACTTTCCTGAAGCATTCCTCATCAAGTTTAAGCACGTCCACCACTACACAGAGGCGCTCTAGAAGGGCAAAGCAACAGGCGCTGGCGTTGAGGTCTACTTCAGCAAATGGCGGAGCCTTCGGGATGCAGAGGGAGCTGCGCTACTGTTCTGGGTCAGGCTCTGCCTCGATGGCGTGCCTATGCACGCCTAGAGGGCTGACATCACAGAACACCTGATCAGCAGCCACTGCGCGCTCAAAGCCATCGACACCAACTTGGACCAGCCGGAGGAGACGAAGACCATCAACCTGTGGGCATGGACGGCAAATCAAAGCTCAATCCCCAAGTGTGTTGGCTAACGTTCACCGGCCGTGCACGTGATGCCAGGCTCGAGTCAGTGTTGGTGTCCAAGACGCCACCAGAACACTGGCAATGCGGAGTGAAGCACTGCATCATCATCCACCTCGAGGAGATCTAGGACTACACGCTAGCTTTAGTCAATCTCGATGACAAGACTTCCTGCACTCTGACAATCCGCCACCTCCCACCATGGCACCTCAGCTGCATTGATGGTGAGAACACCCCACGCCGGGCAGCGGAACGCGCCGCGCGCCCACACTCGCCACCGGGTTCTGACCAATCGCGACTTGGTTGGAGCAGTGCGGGAGACGAAGACTGACGACGCGACGGCAGGGATGAACGGGAACGCCAACGCCGGGGCTACAACAACGACCACCCAGGCAATGCATGGCGCTGACGCAAGGACGACGATGACGAACGTGACCAGCACGGCCACGGTGACCACTCTCGCCGCGCCCATGACACGTGTAAGCACGCGAGCGAGAGTGTTCGCCCAGGCGCATGAACTGGGCCGGAGCAGGGGCGGATCCAGAACGGGACTGCGCCCCGGGCTGAGCTGTTGAATCACACCTAAAATACTCTAATTTTGTCTCCTAAGCCTCATTTTGTTAGGCTAAACAGCACATAGGTTAAAGGGACTCCATGATCTCGCCCCGGGCTGCAGCCCGGGCAGCCCGGGCCCTGGATCCGCCCCTGGGCCGGAGGGAGCAGGCAGGGGGGACGTCATCACCAAGATGCTGGTCGGAACATGGGCGATGACGCTACGGCCAACATCAACCTGCCATAGCAGCTGCCACAACTCGGTGCCCTCCAAGACAAAAAGGTGATTGAGCTTCAATTCCTCTTCGCTAACCAAGCATCGACGATCCAGGAGGCGGCCAAGAACTACTTGCACCGGCAGCAGGGGATGGCAAACACAGAGCTAGCACCTCTCAACATGCTCCTCTTCGACTACATCGACAAAGCAGCGGTGCTGGCAGACAGGCTTCAATTACCCCATCAGGGGACTGAAGCCTGGTCTGACGATCGTCAACCCAAGCCAAAGAACAAGGAGGCGCCGATGATCAAGGTTGCAGATTCATTTGCACGCATCCTGGAAGACATACCAGCTGAAGGAACCAATCAAGACGGTGGGGAATCTATCTCCATCCAGGAGGTTGGTGCAGCTTTGCAGAATCTTCAGCTGCCAACCTTGCCGTCTTCGCCAGTCATGGCCTCTGGCCATCGCTTCGCTCTGGATCAGAGCTTCTCTAATTTGTTCCATGCTTCACAGATGCTGCCAGACCCGACCAGCGACATCGAAGGCACAGCATGCGCCGACACCAGCCGCACTGACGGAGCTGTTAATGACACGGACACGACGTCCGCCGCCGCGATGCCGAACAACACAGAACGCAGCAGCCCGATTGACAACACGCTCATCGGGGCTTTCTTTACCAGGCCGGAGCCAATCCTCCACAGCGAGGAGCCACCACTGGAGGAGCCGAATCCGCCGGCGCACATGGAGTCAGCCAAATGTCGCCGTCCATGACGCATCTTCGATATGTCTACGGTACGCCGCAGCATGCGACTCTCTACTCGTCGGCCAATGCTAGCTATTCAACGCGCGCAACATAATCTATGTCGCAAGCTCGGCCTCCTGAACAATGATCTACAGCTTGTCGAGGCTGCACTGCAGGAATTCCTAGCAATGTTCCAGGGGCCACTACCACAGGAGGTGATTGCGGCGCTCACAGCGGCCTTCAACCTTGAAGACATACACGCTGACGACCTCGACGAAGCTATGGCCGCGGTGGCAGGAGAAGCCATCGCCGACATCCAGGAAGCCACCACCACTTTGCAGGCAGAAGCGCTACAGACGGCCACCTAACTACCAGTTCGATGCCTCAACTAGAGTCGTTCAGTTCGTTATGTTAAGTGCACCTTCTGAACTTTTAAGCAGTGCAAGGCGCCACTGCAGCTTATTTGAATTATTCAGAGACTTCGCATTCGATTGGGTTGTAATCCTAAAGCCACAACAATGTCATGGCGGCGTAACTCCATCTGCATGGTCCATTCTTCAATTGTCCGCTGCATTCCTGCTGGATGGGTCCCTGTCGAGGAATCAGGGCATTATTCTATGCGTCTGTGCTCTCTTCTCCTGCTGTGATAAGCCACAACTGCTGATCAGCCCTGTTTGCCGTTACAAGAGATGTCTGGCGTTCCCTCCATGATAGGAATGAACCTTGAAGTCTTACGTTGGAACGTGAGGGGGCTCAACAGAAGAGCCAGTAGAGACACGGTCCGAGAGACGATTTCCACCACCCTATGCCACATTGCATGTCTGCAAGAAAAGAAACTAAGCGAGATAGACCAATTCACGGCAGTGTATCTAGGAGGGTACAGGCTTGACGGTTACACAAGCCAGCGGGGGGTATCAGTGGCACTAGGGGTGGCATTCTCCTAACGTGGAACACCAGCTGTCAAACGTGGTAATAGGAAAGTACCATATCACGGCAACGGTAATAATGCAAGAAACGCCAAACAGCTTCTCTCTCTCGGTAGTATATGGCCTGACCAGAGCTACCAGGAAAGTGGAATTCCTTGCTGAACTACAATCTCTAAAGCCAGTATACACTTCCCAATGGCTCATCCTAAGCGACTTTAATCTCATATACAAAGCGAGCGACAAAAAAAAAAACAGCAGGCTCAACCGGTGGCAGATGAATATGTTTAGAGAGGCCTTGGATGCCTGTGACCTCCGCAAAATTCACCTACAAAATAGAAAATTCACATGGAGTAATGAGAGAAGAAACCCTACTCTTGTTAAGCTCGACAGAGTATTTGCCAATAAGCAATGGGAACATGCTTTCAGTAATCATGCCCTGCACGCCCTATCCACCTTTCTATCCGACCATTGCCCACTGTTACTTTCCAACCATTGTGGCCCGAGACGCCCAAAATCTTTCAAATTTGAAAACTACTGGACAATGCTTCCGGGATTCAAGGATACAGTCACCCGGGCATGGAGTACACAAACACCGCATGTTGAGCCATTCCATATACTTTATCACAAGTTACATGACACGGCTGTCGCATTACGGGAGTGGAGCAACCGTCTTATACCAGATGCTAGAATGCAACTGTACATGGCCCTAGAGGTTATCCTAAGGCTGGACATAGTGCAAGAACACCGTACACTCTCGGAGGCAGAGCACCTCCTGCGTAGTCGGCTAAAGACTAGGGCCATGGGCCTAGCCACCATTGAACGAGCGCGAAAGAACCAAGCTAGCAGAATTAATAACCTAAAATTAGGGGATGCTAACACATGTTTTTTCCACCGATGGGTCAACTCCAGGCGCCGAAAAAACTTCATATAGAGACTAAAGAAGGGCATAAGCTGGGCATGTACACATGAGGAAAAATCAACTGAGATCCAAAATTTCTTCAAAGAGACCATGCAGCAAAAGGGCTATTGATAAATTGCCGGGTGATAGAGCTCTAGGACCAGACAGATACACGGGGTTGTTCCTCAAATCATGTTGGGACATCATCAAGCAAGATGTAATGGCATCGGCAAATGCTTTCTACTCGCTTCATTGTAACAGCCTCAAACTAATAAACTCAGCCAACATTATCCTGTTACCAAAGAAAGAGGGGGCCGACATTGTTCAGGATCTCAGGCCCATAAGCCTGATTCATTCCTTCATCAAAATCATCACTAAAGCGTTGGCACTAAGACTACAATCGCACATGAACTCAATTGTATCCAAATGTCAGAGTGCATTAATCATGAAGCAGAGCATACATGATAATTTCATGTCGGTGCGTAATACGGCTAGACGATATCATCGAAACAAAGTATCAGCAATTTTCCTAAAATTGGATATTGCAAAGGCCTTTGACTCCATTAGGTGGGATTATCTGCTCTCCCTGATGCAATGCCTCGGCTTCCCGACGTGTTGGCATGATTAGATCACGGCGCTATTGTCAACCTCCTCCTCCAGAGTTCTCCTAAATGGGGTACCAAATCAACCGCTAAAGCATGGCAGGGGCCTACGCCAAGGTGACCCCCTCTCTCCGTTCCTTTTCATCATAGCAATTGATCCATTGTAGAGGTTACTTGAATTGGCAGCGGAGATGGGTATCTTTAGCAAGCTGCAAGGACGTGCACCTTCATGCCGGATATCGATGTACGCTGACGATGCAGTGCTATTCATTGTATCAAAAAAGGAGGAGATTGATGCACTCGTCAACATCTTGAACATGTTTGGAGAGACAACGGGGCTCAAATCAAATTTCCAAAAATCAACTGCACTCCCTATCTGTTGTGGAGGAATACAACTAAGCGAAGTTCTACAAAACCTTCCGGCAAAGCATGGCACCTTCCCGATTGAGTACCTAGGTCTACCACTATCTACGACACGTCTAAAGGCGGTTGATTTTCAACCTCTAGTGGACAAGGCTATTGGGAAACTGAGCAGTTGGAGCGCAAGGAATATGACATCAGCTGGGAGATTGATGCTTGTCAAATAGGTACTGACCGCCCAGCCCATTTATCTACTCACATCCCTAAATGCACCCAAATAAATCATGAAGATCATTGACGCTAAGAGGAAACAGTTCCTTTGGGCCAAAAAAGAAAACCTCACAAGCGGGAAGTGCAAGGTTAACTGAACCCGGTCGGCCAGACATAGGAAAGGGGGCGGCCTCGGAGTACTACATCTTGCAAAATTCTCCAGAGCTCTCTGTCTATATTGGTTATGGCAGCAATGGATGAAAAATGGCCCGCATTGGGAGGGATGCGATGTCCCCTGCATGCAAGCTGACAGTAAGCTTTTTGCGGCAGCCACGACGATAACAATTGGAGATGGTAACAAAATACCTTTCTGGGACAGTGGATGGATCAATGGCCAAAGGCCAAGAGACATGGCACCAAATCTGTTCAACATCTCCAGAAGAAAGAACAGATCGTTGCATGAGGCTCTGACTAATGACAGCTGGATTAGGGACTTGAACCTTCTACATCACAGTTTCTCGGTAACACACTTTATTGAGTACCACAGCCTATGGGCTGAGGTGAGTCGGGTGCAGCCTAGGCCAGGAGTGCCGGACACCATTGTGTGGCAGCTAACGGCAGACGGGCAATATAGTACGCAGTTAGCCTACCGCGCACAATTCTATGGGTCCACGACGACTAATTTCGAGGCCATTATTTGGAAACCTTGGGCGCCGTCCAAGTGCAAGTTCTTCAGCTGGTTGGCTATCTAGGACAGAGTCATGACAGTGGATCGACTGGCGCAACAGGGATGGCCAAGCAATCCACGTTGTATTCTTTGTGATGCAACTCAAGAGACGGGACTTCATCTATTCACCGGATGCAGCTTTGTAAGGAGAATTTGGGCAGAAATGAGTGCATGGACACGGTGTGAAAACATTGACCCAAGTTGTTGGATTCCACATAACTCGCTACACGATTGGTGGACAGCTTTCAGAAAAGGATTGCGTACCCTAATCATCCTTGTACTGTGGGAGATATGGACGGAGCAAAATGCACTGATTTTTCAACATCAGGAGCAAACACTCAGTCGCTTAGTTGCCAAGATAAAAGACCAGGCGGTTACATGGATTGCGGTAGGAGCAAAACACTTAAGAGTTTTTTAGTGGTGCTGCGTGGCGGCATTAATTGTACATAGAGACGCCTTTCTTTCCTTTCCCCATGTGTTAGTCGGGATGAGAGTGTACAGCATGAACAAAACTTTCTTTTATTTTTACCTGTCGGGCCTTCCTCTCTTTTTTAATATAGCAGCAGCTCTCCTGCTCATTTTTTTTTTAAAAGTCCAGAGGGCGGGAGCAGCCTGGCATAGATGCTCTGGACTGCAACCGCTTCTCGGAGTAGCTGGTGGCACACACATTGCCCACAAGTTTCTGAAGCTATCATTGTCTCACCCAAGAACAGAATATATGAAATCTGCAAGTTCCAAAATATTCCTCTCTTTCCTACAAGTTTCTGAAGCTATCAATGTCTCTACAAGTTACAGCACCAAACAATGCAAAATTCCATGATTTCTTATTTCAGTTGATGAAAAGAGTATCTCCTTCTGTACAAGATAATTATTTATTTCACCTCAATTTATCATTTGCTTGCCGTAAAAAAACATTTGCAGAAATCTACCTTATCTGATCCTGTTGCTTCTCAGAAAGACAAACTATGCTGCTATTTGTGTGTTTTTTTTTCTTTTCCTTGTACACCAGACTGAAGCTGAAGGTGAGAGCTCCGATGCTCAAGCCTGGAGATCACCCTTCTCCTCTGGCTCGAGCTCTCTGAGCTCGTCAGCTTCACTCCTCTTGCAGCTCCGGTAGAACATGCAGCTGACGATGATCTCGAGCACGACGCAGATCGCGTGGATGTAGGCGATGGAGAATGCCTCGCCGGCGACCCCCGGCGCGAGCCTCCCGGCGCTCCGGCGCTGCGCGACAACGCGGAGCCCGAACAGCGCCTCGGCCGCCGCCATCCCGAGGTTGGTCGGTAGCGCCAGCGCCAGCGCCGTCGACACCCGGCCCCTGATCGCCACGCACGCCCTGAGCACGGCGGCGTGCCCCGCGCACCCGGGCTCCGTCGCGGCCACGATGACGGCGAGGTTGCAGACCACGGTGGCGACGCCGATGGCGAGGGAGTAGACGATGGCGCCCGCGGCGGAGAGCGCGAGCGTCCAGAAGTGGGAGGTGAGGCCGAGCAGGTCGGCGGCGCCGAAGGCGAGGAGGAGCAGCGAGAACACGGCGGCGTTGGCGGAGAGCATGAGGAAGGCGTTGAGGAGGTGCGTGGCGGCGACGGCCGGGTACGCGCGGACGACGGCGCCGCACGGCGGGAGCGCGGAGGCGAGCTTTCGTTGCTGCCGCCGGGGCGGCGCGACGCCGCCGTCGTCCCGGTCCCGGAGCATGGCGGCGACGCAGGCCTTGGCGAGCAGCAGGAACGTGAGCGCGAACGGCAGCGTGGCCGCGAACGTGAAGACGGTCTGCGAGAGCTTGGCCTCGAGCAGCGCGAAGAAGGGCGACGGCGGGAACCCCGCGGCGGCGAATACGGAGCGGAGCCGCGCCGCCGTCCCCCGCAGCGTCGCCGACGACGGCGCCGCCGCCTCGGACGCCAGCACCGCCGCCGAGAACGGCAGCGCCAGCAGCGCCGCCACGGAGGTGAAGCAGTGGTACCCGCCGAAGAACGCCGACACCGCGGCCCGCATCACCCTCGTCGCCCTCCCCGCCGCCGTCACCGCCGCGCCACCGCGCGCCATCCCCGCTGGCCTCCTCATGTCGCAACCGAAACCGGCACCGCAACCACTCTTCTTCTTCTTCTTCTTCCTCAGAAAGCCAGAGCAGCCAGCAATGCAACAGTGGACTTGCTCTCCCTCGCTCGCGCTCGCCTTTATGGCGGGGATCGCTTGGCCGCGCCGCGATCGATGGTTGGCCGGTCAAGAGCAGGGGAGGTCGAAAGCAGATGGATGGGCGAGCGGGTGATGGACTCACCACCTACTGCTACTGATGACGGCACTGACCCGGTAACTGACTGCACGGGCTGGCGGTGGCGGGCGAGCACGGCGGGAGCTTCTTATATGGAGGAGGAAGAAGAGAGGCGGGGAAGAAGCAAGCGATCCGAGCAGAAAAAATAGAAAAGAATTTGGACTGAGCTGAAATTCATTCATCCCCGTCTCGGTAACATCTACCAAACACTATTATATGGGTGTACGAGCAGGCCAGAAGGGACGAGGACGAGGAGACGTTGCAGCCTCGCAGGCATCGTAGGTGCCGTCGGTTAGAAGGCGGCCGAGCTGGAGCCGGAAGCTGGTGTGAGGACGAAGAGAGGCTCCTGTTGCTTGGATCGTATCCCACTCAAAGGCACATAGATGCATATAAAATCTATAAGTGATGCGGAGAAGATTGGGTGTATGCACGGTTGCATTGGAGCTCTGAGACGTCGAGCGCACGGCGACGGAGTCGAGCAGAGTTGGCAGAGAATGGTGAGAGCAGAGGATGCTGGTGATGGCAGAGTGGAAGGTGTGAGACTGTCACTCTCGCTGTTGGGTGAAATTAGGTCCCGTGCCGGAAATTCACTGAAAGGCTGCCGACTGACGGTTAGGAAGGTCGGAAGGCATTTGGCCGGCTTCGGTTAGATTGGTTTCTTTGCAGGTGGGTTGCTTTCGTTGTCTTGCGTGCGCTTCACTTGGAATGGAAGTTACTTCAGAGTCATCTGGCACTATGTGCTGGGATTTTCCATTTTTCTTTTGGAGAGGGTCGATCAATATGGGTAGATGATCCATGGTGATTATTTTGGTGTGATGCTAGCATTAGGTCCTAGTCATGAGAAAAAAAAATCCAGAAGGTATTATCTTCTCACATTTCATGGATTTTGTACTATGTGCTGGGATCTCTTATTTTCTAACTTTATTTCAAGAGAGTCGTCTCTTAGGCTCAGGTCATATTCTTTTCAAAGGAAAATAAAAGGAAATGAAAACATAGTCCTATTCTAGTCTCGCACTAAGTCATATCCTGATAAAATTAAAGGCAAAATAGGCATTTTGGTTCCTGAACTTTACATCAAGGGTCAACTTCATCCTTCAACTTTCAGATCGGTCAATTTAGTCCTTCAACTTCCATTTTCGGGTCAAACTCATCCTTTGTGCTGATGTGGTGCTATATCTTAGTATGAGACTAATGTGAAAAGTTCATTTTACCCTTAGCTTATTTAGGTCAAACATGCATATGCTCATACTCCCTTGATACATACACATCAATATATTTTTTAACTAACATACGATATAGTTTTTAAAAAATGTATGTACTCATATTCTTTAAAATCATGCATGTGCTCATACAAATTAAATTTTGATATGCAAAATGTATGTACTCATATTCTTACATGATATACACAACTTAATGTATGTACACTTATGTTAAAGTTGACATGTGCTCGTATACTCGTGGTATGGTATACATGCTCCATGTATGTATTCATACTTTCTCGGTAAACATACATATGTTCATACTTATATATTTTGGATAGTACTGTTAATGTATGGCGAAAATTGAGGAGGGGAAGAAGGAGCCAAGGGCAAAAATGATTTTTCGCATTAGTTTCATGCTCATATGGAGGCCCATATCAGCATAAGGGTATGTTTGATCCAAAATCAAAAGTTGAGGACTAGGTCGACCATTCTAAAGGTCGAGGGACGAATTTGATCCTCGGTGCAAAATTTAGGAACTGAAATGGCTATTTTGCCAACATTAAATTAGAAGATATAATGTGCTCGCAGTGGATCGATTTGTACCATTCTTAAAGAAACTCCCTATAGTCACAAATAAATGGCGCATTCAAAACATAACATTGGTAGGTTCACTTCAAAAAAAAACATTGGTAGGTACCTTTTGTTATAAAATATTTACAACACTAGCAAAAGTATATTTTTTTACTAAGCTATTTTTTGGACAAATCTACTCGTATCATTTTTAATCATTTAAACTTAACACATAAAAGTAATTTAAACTAAAGTTTGAAATGGTTGACTTAAGGCAGCCCCAAAACATCGATTATTTGTGACTGAAAAGAGTAATTTTACTTTCGTTTATATTGTTTGGTCCTCTGCGACACATTTGCCACTACAATACCCTTTCATTTCATTACGACAACTTTGACTGGCAGTTAATCCATTAATATGATTTATGTGATAATTTTTTAATCATAGCTAAGTAATTTTTAATATGAACCTAATAACAATAATTTTTCTTAAAAAAATTATGTACTGATAGAGTAATAATTGACTAAATAGTACTTGTCCCACCCAATTGATATATGCCTTGTAGAATTGTAAGTAGAGAGTACTAGCTGGTCTAGTCACATCTTTGATTCAACTTTCAACATTTTGTGCTCTTAATTTCAATAAACTAATATTCCAATTGACATGGTAGAGAGAAACTGAGATCATGATTGATGCAAGTTTGTAATCGTACATGTGAAGTACTCTGGTTCACGGGCGACGGTACTGTCTAATGGAGATTTATATACAGACCACAGATCTATAGCCTGTTCTGCAAGACTTTGTCGCCATTAATGGTTTCCTGTAGCCAAGTGATTGTTCATCCAGATTGGAGATCCACCAGCAATTAGGGGCAGCTATTAGCTAAGCTGGTGGCGTACAAATCACAACACAAAAGGACAGAGCAGCCACCAAACGTTATTTTGTTGCATATTCTTCAGTTGGTCCTTGTACACGGGCATGATTGATCTCAGCTGTTGATTCCTCAATTTCATCTCCCATGCGTCTAGTACAATATTGCTACAATTTGTTGAAACAATTTTGTTTGACTGCGAAAATATATAACAAAACAAAGAAGAAGAGATAGTGTCTAGACCAAATGCTTTATCACCACGGCGCACCGGTCTACCCAACCATAAGCCCAGATCTCAGTGTCTCTCACGCATCCCCAATCTCTACCCACAAAAAGACATGTATACATGCAATTATGCAAACTTTTTCCTCCAAGACTAGGAGACAGGGCACGAGGTAGCTAGGGTCCCTCTCTTGTTCAATCAGAACCGAGCAAGATTTTGAGCCCGGAATGCACGCAACCACTGATCCGCAACATCCCAGCAAGCACAAGGACCACTGCTCACATGTGTCTGTAGCTCATAGAGTTCAGGTTCCATTCATATGATGAGCCCATGATGTCCCAGTGAATCGTACAGTTATCTGATCTAGCATGTAGCTGCTCGTATCATGCGTGTAACTGTATTATACTCCTAGATGTTCAGTTCCTGCATCTTGTAGTTCATCATGTACTGCTCTCTCCTGTGTCGGTCATCTGCTGGTGACGCATTGTTCTCAAGGGGAGTAGTTGTCACAACCACATCTTTCAGGCTGTTGGCATCAACACACACTCACAATTGTTTTTATTTTCCTTTTTCAAAAACTTCAATAATTTAATAGGTGAAGTTTGTTATGGCTTCACTTTGTTCCAGATGAGATGGGTACTGCCCAACTGTTTCCTCTGTTCACATCATGGCCATGTATCAGCAATTCAGCATCTTGCTGTCACTGACCTTTTGGGATAGGGACTACTTGGATTCCGACATCCCAATTGTAGCTTCTTGAAGCTGGTCAGCGGAGGAGTTTGAATGTTGTTCATGTTGGAATGTTCGTGTCCGGTTGCAAACTGAACGATCAGAGACTACTACTTCTCAGGACTTCAGATTAAGGAGGGTTTTCGGTATCCAAATTACCTTCGCATACCGGTTTTCGGAAGTCAAATTATCCAGGTAACTTATTTCATGGATTCACTTCACAATTCCTTTGTGCCGGAAATCGCAGAGATAAGGCACAGCACAGAATATACCCCAACAGTCTTTAGTGGGCACCATGCTAAAGCTGAAGATGTGGCAAAATTAAGCGGGGAACGGAAAGTCGAAGAAAAGATGCAGGCTCATGTGTGTGTGCAAAATTATGCAAACAAAATCAGGCAGCAAATGCTGCCAGTGTGTGCTCTGGTGTTGGGGGGGGTCCATTATCCCTGATGACAGGATAACCACCATTTTCCCTTTTAAAAAAGCCACAACCACCAATTGTTTAGGGTTCTGCATTGGGTCCCATAACCTTGAACCTATATCCATAATCCATGCATGGACTAAGTAGTTGCTGGGAACAGCTTCTTGCCTCACTTGTAGTGCATTCCCTTGATGATTGGGGTGAGTGAGCCGATGCTTTCCTTCCAGCTCCTTGCACTGTTCTCCCTTCAAGAAACTCAGTCAGCTGCAGTGACATACCATCTTCAGCACACTAGCTCATTGAGCATGTTTTGCTTGGTCACATCAACTTAATATGATGGATTTTTTTAATTTTTTATTTACATATGAATGCTGCAGCAAGATGGCTAGTATTTGGATCACCTCTAAATTATGCCGCCACAATTTTTTTGGGGGGATAATGGATCTTTTTCCCTCTTAATTGGTTGATCTTGGAACAAAAGAAAATGTGTTATGCTAAAGTGTTCCTCCTTACTGTTGAAGTTGCACTACGGGTATGAGATTCTCATTCTCTGAAAGGGTATAGTACTATGAAATAATGTGGAATAATAGCACGTGAGCAGTGCCAAATGGATAGAGATGGATCTGCAATTTGTGAGCCGAGAAGTTCGTCCATATGTGATGAGGATACTGTCAAGTTGGGCGGTAGGTCAATGATAAGAGTGTAACCCTACCATAATGCAATATCCAGCGTGTATCCATTAGTCCTAATCCAATGAGCTGGTGAAAGCATCCGATCTGACTGACCGCAATTATTTCTTCCGAATTAAACTCCCCACAAGTTCAATGGGTGTACTTGGGAAAAGTGTTTTTTCTTGTGTTTTAACTTTTGTTTTCATTGGGTTCAAATCATTGCATCAATAACCATAACCATTTGCTCCCTTCACATCCCCGGTTACTTCAAATCTGAGGCAAGTAATGCAACAGTTGACGATTATTTCACAAGAAAATTTTGTTGATACGCATAGCAATGTCGCCCTTTTTCGCAAGTTTTGCGCTAGTTCACACACCTTGCAGCAGAAGTGGCATATTCAAGCAACCCAGTTTACTACGCTATGCAAGTTTCAGAGCTCAGGGAGCATGTGAAATAGTGTTAAAGCAGTAGAATCGAAGATAGCATCATTAGGAGGCAGAAAGTCCCTCTGGTCTTGCCAACTGTCCAATCAGTCATCTTGCTTAACATGCTCCAGATGAGTAGATATGAGAAAGGCATGCATGGTCACTTGGTCAGCATCCAAAGTGGACAAAAAAATACTATTAAGTCAATGAGTAAGTTCCAGTTAACAATCAACAATTGACAATATGTAAAAACTAACCAATAAAAGAGCAATTTCCAGATAACAATCAACAACTAACAATATGTAAAGATTAACCACTAAAAGAGCACTTGTAATGTACGCAGTATTTGCAATCTGGCACTGCCTGAACTACGTTATTTACTTATTTACGGTAAGAGAATACCAACACGAGCATAGTCTTCACAGTTCATGTTATTAAATTTTAATTAATCTATCAAAAATATTCATGAATGTTTTATCCAACACAATATTTAGCGACATGGGCACAAAAGTTCACCTAACTCCTAACTGCCAAGATGGTTCATCAAACATAGATAAATCATTCTAGTGGACCATGAATTGGGGCCCGGGAACCCATAATCTGTAGGCCAGAAGCAACAGCACAGAAGCGCACTTAGCAGAGATAAGAAGCGCATATCCAGATATAGCTTTGTTTCAGGAGCATGGTCTTATCTGGCATGTTCAGTGTCGCTTCAACCACTCCTATCAGTACAAGCTTCCTGAGCGCCGCTGATTTTGTTCGGGCCTGATGGGCTCCCCGGTGAAGGGATCAAACTTGTAAGGCTCCCCTGTGAAGGGATCAAACCTTACTTGTTGGCGTTCTGCCGAATATTCAGCAGGCGACCTGGAGCGGAAATCCGAGCTTAAGTCCGTGCTGTACCCTGCAGCAGGCAGGAATCTCCTTTCCCTAGACAGAACAGCTTGTTCAGCTGATCTTTCAATACTTAAACTCTGGTCTTGTATGTATCTTCGATCAATAAGCTTTCCAGTGGTATGTCTTGATTCATGGGCTAATCTTGGTTCTGAGTATCTTTTGATGTCCAGTTCATTGTGTCGCGATTCTGTGTTTCTTACAATGGTGGATCTTTCTTCACCATATCTTCTAATCCTTGACTGAGACACTGGTAGATCATCGTAATATGATGAAGGATCATGGCCTGAGTTGTATCTACTGCTCCTGCAAGTAAAATGGAGATCACTATTCGAGCTTGACTACCACATGAACCATTTACAGTAAGGCCTGTCAGAGCAGGCATGTGAGTGCAAGCCTACCCGGGTGCCATGTAATCATAATCTTCATGTGTGTATCGCTTGCCATGCATTTCAGAATTTCTCGGCAAATAAGTAGTATCGTGTAATGAGTAGCCAAAGGCTTCAGCCTGGTGCTGCAAGTCAAAACAAAACGTTTAGGGAAACAAAAAGTATAAGTGTAAAAAGGAAAGGTGGAAGATATTGAATGAGGTAGTAATAACCTTAGCAATCAATGAAGCAAAATAATCGCCTTTATTGCGTTTATCTCCACCTGATATCAAAAACTGCATGTGCTCTTTTGTGAGGATTAATGATAACATCATTCAGGTGAGAACTTAGAAATCATTTGTGTAAACAACTAAACACCTTATTAAGGACAGCAACAGCAGATGACTCAGGAAGCTCATTGAGGCTTTTTACACAATGGACATCAATCTGGACAAAGAAGAAGGACAGGAACATCATGCTCCAGTTCATACATCAGAGAGGAACAAAAAGGAGACCTTTCTGTACAAATTACTTACGTCATATCGAGTACCAATTCCCAGACGTAGAATTCGAAGCAAGACTTCCTTGACAGCTGAAGGCAGTGAAGCAAGAGCTGATTCATAGGGGTCAGAGGCATCAGCCACCTAAGAGATAAACAAGCAGAAAATATTGTCACATATATCAACAAACACATCATCCTTTTCTCCTTACTGCAAAATGAAATGTATTCCCTTTATTTTAACTAAGTATGACTAGAAAAAGTGAAAAACCATATATATTCAAATAACAAGAAAACTGTAATTCAACTGATTGATGCTGTTCTCGAAAAAAGAAAAGAAACCTGGTTGATGCTGGAGTATTTGATGTTCCGTTTTTATAATTATATCATAAAGAAGTGAGAAGTCAGGCTATAAAAACTGGACATATATAAGCTATCAAACAGGAGAGCTCTAGTAAAATAGTTGTGCTTGTAGCCTTCAAAACAAGAGTTGACCTGCAACCTATGATACAGAATCTTAAGCCTTTTTTTTTAAAACTATAGAATCTTAAGCCTTCATGATCTTTTTTGTACGATGAAGACAATGTAGCAGGCATTTAGAGACAAGAAGAAGCTTACTCCATTATCAAACGAATACATATGACCAACCAGAGGTAGCAGGTTGACAATGGACGCTTCAGTTTTAAAAGAACAGTACACCCATAAGATTGAAGCTGATTAAACCAAAGCTATTGCAAGTGAATGGCTAGCTAAATTGAGATTTTCAAGTCTTGGTAGTTCAAGGCATTTAAGAGTCAATTGTAGGAGGTCATATCTTACTTAAAGACTTGTTAGTTTTTAAAACTAAAGGAAGCAAAAGAAGAAAAAAAGCAAAATAATTAACAACATATTAATTATCACACATACATAATTAGATAATCTCGGAGCTTTCACTTGACGATCATGTGAATCATGTCCATATCTTCCATATGAATAATCTGGCCTATCTCCTGATATATTTGATCTTCTAGTTCTCACTTCTTCACGAGATCGCTTCTTCTCATTGTCTACTGCAGGTCGAGCAACTGACACCTATTGACATAAAATGGGAGCTTATTTTGTCTAATCCAAAGTAGAAAATTAAAATAAGCAGTAAGAAACTGGCGATAACCATCAAACAGATAGCATTCGTGTTCATGCCTGGATCTTGAAAGCCGGTCCTTGATCAGGTCCTCTCACTGTTTCACCATCCATTTCTTTTATAGCATTGTCCAGCTCCTTCAATTGATAATATTCATTTTTATGTCAATCATCAAATACAGTAGTTCAAAGAATATATAAGTGCATTAATTGGATGAGAACATAGCCTCTAGAATTAAGATAAACACTTACTGAGCGACTGGCAAAGTGAACAAATCCAACTGGACATTGTCCTTTTCTTGAGATAGCAAGCCGTATTACCTGATTGCACATCAGGTCATATTGTTTTAACATTAACATTGGTTAGTAAAAACTGCAAAAATGTGACAGCCATCTTGGTGCACCAACCTCCCCGAACTGTTCAAAAAGCTTTCTCAAGTACTCCTCGTTTACGTTTGCTGGCAGATTCCCAACAAAAGCAGTCGTAATCTGGGAGTAAACAGAACAGAAATCACAATCAATGTTCAAACAGAAGATAGCTATATTTGTACCATGGAAAAAAAATGTTTCCCTTCTACATTACCTTGGCCATTTCATCAGCATCCACATGAGACTCCTTATCAGCCCAATTTATAGCAGGATGCAAAACATCGCCAAGCATAAAATCTGTTCTGGAACCGATACGGATTACTCGTGCCGCCGCCTGTGATTGATAGTTTGAGGTGGAATGAAATCAAAGGAAGCTGATTTGAGTAGAAAGCATGGACTTAAGATCATCTTCTCCGAGATGCTATTAGATATTTGTCTTTTGCTCACATCTCAGTGGGCGTAACCTCAGATAAGTGATGACTAACGAACCAAGATCTTATGTAGATAAACATACTTGTATTTTGTGGCAGCGATTAATATCAAGTGATATTTTCAGACTTAATACTATGGCAGCTCAAGATTCCTGTGGTGTAGTGATGAATCCAAGAGAAGGAAGGGAATCAAGTGTCAGCATGGGAGAGAGTGTCACAGGCACAAGAACACAGATAGATTTGGAAATAAATTGAAGAACGACCAATTAGGAAAGAGAAAAAAAATGGGGAAAGAATTAGGGTTCTGGTCTACTTTTTCTTGAATGAAAGTAATATATAGGCAAGTTACAGGATGGGAAACAATAACGGAATGGCGACAAGAGTAACAGGGGCCAATGTAGCCTTCAGATCTTCAAAATTGAAACAGTGACAGATTGTTGATTTCAGAGTTCTTGTTTCTACAAATCCTACACACGAATTTTCAGTTTTGCTGATGTTAAAACTCAGGGTAAACTTTGGAACTGCATTACCTCTCCAGCATTATGTGTTTTCAACACAGCCGCTCACAGGTTTCTAGAGAAACAAATAGAACAAAGGCCATCCAGATAAACAAATGGCAATAAAGGTCCTGAACACGCTCATCAGGTGACTCCATAAATTGATGATTTCATGTTGTTAACTACCAGATGAAGCATGTAATACAATTCATGAATGTTGCAGATCAGAAAATGCAAGCATGCAAGTACTCCTTTGGCTCATCTAACCAATCATCATCCTTGCATACAATTGTTTCATCAGGGGATTCATTTCAAATAAATCCTTGTTAAGATGATAACAGATCAAAGATACAAGATATGTATGAGATAACAATTCTGGCATATATCTTTTTCCTATATCACCAGTTCCAAATTTCTCTACGACTGTGTCGAACAAAGAATTTCTTCAATGTGTGCGGTTTCTTCAGAAGTATCCACAATACAATAGAAAATTTCTCAAGTGGAGAAGGTAACTATAAAAAGCCATCCTTTTCAACATTACTCAGTCATTTAAGACAAAATAGATGGGAGAGATTATGTTTTATATAGATCCAAAATCAATGTCAAGTATATAAGTCAGAGATGAATTCCTAAGCTTGTCAGCAGATTGTAAGGTATGTTGATAATTCGGTGCCAATTCATCATCCGGCTCCATATTGAGATTAGGACATAATGCCACTAAGGATATATGGTCACTTGATCATGCATGAAACTAATAGCACATGTGCTTCTTTTGCTAGTAGATAGATGGGATCAAATGGTTCCATCCCCATTACAAGAACAAGATGCTGAAATAAAATAACCTTTCCACACCCCTTGTTTCCTTAGTCTTTCCTTCTTTTTGGTAGAAGCATCACTGGCTGTGGATTGTGGCTGTAGATCAGGGATTGTATTCTAGTGAATATGGCAGTAGGAGTAGTAGATTTCTTATGCTGAATTAGGACAAAGTTACCCGAGTTGGCATTTGGTTGGGGAGCAAGGGCACAGGAAGAGAAAGTGCAGAGTCATTCATTGATTAGCAACAATAGAAACTTAAGAGGATAGATTGAAGGTAATTTTGCACATATCTTGGTATTTGCATAAGATTGTTTGTCCAAATAAGCTTTTTAAAAAAACAAAACAAGAGGCAACAATATTGACCAATACCTGCAAGATAAATCAGTTGACAAAGCTATGGTCAACTCTAAATAAACTACATAGCCTTTGCAAAGGGAAAAAATAAACTAAGAATGGTACACGTCAACAAAATATGAGAAAGCATATATGATTTTCACGTACTTAGACCATAGTAATAAACATCATAAAACAAGATTTAAAAATCGATGGTAAATGCAGAATTTTAATAGACTTGTAACAACCCATTTTGTTTACTGGTTGACATTTTCACAACAGAATGCGCTAACAAAACAAAAGAACTATTCTAGCAATGACTAGAGACTTACTGAGTGAGAAGAAAATCGCACGAATGCAAAACCTCGGTTTATATGCCTTTTGCTTGATGAACCAAGATTTGAAGCCATTGCAAGGTCCACCGAAACAACATCTTTGAATGTCTGTTGTATCAAAGAGAATGGCAAAATAACGTGTGTCATAGTGAAATTATTTTAAGAAGTACATAGATAACAAATATATGATTGATGGTCCTACCTTGTGAATCAATTCTTCAAATTCTTCTGAAGTCCACTCTGGCAAGACAAAAAAGGAAAGCAGACATTAGTAATTAGATAATAATTTTTATTTGCATGCATGTTTTCATAACAAAGTTCTGCAGATCAACATGTTAAAAAGACACAAACAAAAGCTCTAGCACTGATGTATTGGGTTGTTTAAGACAATGGACAGATATTACGGCTATCTAGTTTCTACAAGACAACATTGATGAGTGTTGATCCATCAACTGTATCGACATGTATTCTTCTTGGGGACAAATTTAATGCAGTATGATTCTTGATGTTCACCAAGGGTGAAGATTACCTTTGCAAAGATTTCCAAAGAAAAGTGTATCTTGATCCATTGAAAGATCGACAACAAGCCTCTTTCCTTGTAGCTGGTAAAAAACCAACAGCAAATGTATTACAAGTGTCAAGCTTGGTACATGAGACATAATGTTGTTGTTCACATCTATAATAATGAAACAGCACACTATCATCTCACTCTGGATTCAAGGTCTATAAAAAGGGAATAAAAAAAAGCAAACGTGTCGTTAAATAGAAATATGAAGAAAGTGAGAAGTGTGGCAGGTAAATTATTATACTATCAGGAATAACAAAAGGTTAAAAAGGAAAAAAAGATGTCTACATGCAGGTATGGAAACAATAGCGGCACAGGAAAAAATGACTATATACGATGCCACATATGGAAAAATTGTCAGCATTGGTAGTTTGGTACAAGAAGTACATCTTTCTTACCTCCATACCATTCTTTTGCCTTTTAGCTGTATTAGCGTACTCCCTCTTTGCAAACCGCACGAAAGCATATCCCTGAAACCATTTCAGGCAAAGAAATGGTGTTAGATATTTAAAGTATTCATGACACAGTGAAAAAAATAGAATATCTAAAATACTGAAAACATATATTGCAAGAAATATCTAAAATTTTACGGTTGTACTAGACCTTTGGAAGGCCATTCTGATCTTTCATTATACGCACGTCAACGATCTCTCCACAAGGAGAAAATACCTGTTAACACTACAAGTCAGTCCCATTAGTGGCATAACGAACAGACTGCAAGAAAACTTCCTTTAGCCATGAACACATAAGTTGAATAGTAGAAATTCTAAATATGATTAAGTTCAACACTCAAATATACAATAGTTATCCTAATCCTTCTAATATGACATACTTCTCTTATTACTAGATAGATAGAATATGACATTTTTACATGCTGGTATATTACTGTTCCACATCCAAAAAAATTACAGAATAAATAAGAGGGGCCAAGGTACAACTGTATCTTTAGATTCAACTCTTCCCATTTGGATTGCAGAAGAAATTGAAACCCCTTCTCCCATTTTACTTCACTCTGTTTTGGGTATGGTAGGCAAGTATTGAGGAGACAAATGTATCATGTATGTAATCGCAGAAATAAATAAGTAATCGCAGAACCTATAATGCCACCAACTCCACGGACAGTTACTCATCTAACACTCTGATTTGCTATTTAGACACTACTTCGATAAATAGTCGGATATACAGGTCTCAGTCAACCTCTAGATGCCTAACTACCAACACTGCACTGCACGCACACAAGCAATCTTCTATCCCCAATGGGTGGTCCACTGCAACCCTGAAACAGAAGAACCAAACCAACCTCCCGGAGCGTGCTTTCCGTCGCCGACCGCGGCAGCCCGCCGACGAACACCTCGGTGCCTTTCGCCGCCCGGCGATCTGCTCACAGTCACACACCACACATGAAAAATCCCGCGATACCCGGCGTAAAACACTCCTCTCAAAGCATAAGAAACAACTCTGCTTCCTCGATAAATACTCGCTCACCTTGCTCGTCGAAGTCGCGCCGCGCCGCCGCCATCTTATCCTGAAACAGAGGCGGCGTACGGGAGCGGGCTATCTCGCCGGAACCCGCACTAAATCGGACGCCGCGACGACCAGACAGATCGCCGGAGCCACCCGGTGTCGAGTCCGTCGGAATCCGAACGAATCGAATAGAGAAGGGGATGAATTTCACGGGATTGGTAAACGAACAGATAGTGGCGAGAACGTACGGCACAATCTGATTTTCTCCTCTTTTATTTTTCCCCTTTTATTTTCGGAACGATTGCTTCCCTTTATACTCGACGGGCTTTTGTAGAATACTGGGCTCAGCCTGTCAGATGCCGTTGTTAGGCCGGCCCAGTTTAAGCAAACGAGCTGGGCCGTCTGATTGTGAACCAGCTAGTTTCTTTTGTTTTCTTTTTGCCTCTCAAAAAGAGAAATTGGTGATATTTGTCAAAGTTTATTTGTTTATACCGAATTTGTTTTCGAAAAGTAAATATGTTTTTATGTTAGTGATAGAAGTCACTAGGCTAGTTTGCTAAGATACAAGTTAAAGAATAAAATCTTGCCACGCACTGGCCTCCAAAAATAAAAACTTACTAGTTTGCTATGCATTTGTAGCGCATTTTACAATTTGGATCACTGTATCACCCAGTTTCTTCAATCGAAGAGTAGATGCAAACTTTGGAAAGATCCAAATCCATTTTTTTCAAATCAAACGTTGGGAAATTGGAACAGCATTCCCTCCAAAACGTGAAAACGGACACTACAATAAACTGCTTTCAACCACTATCCATGTGCAGCACTCTGCAGTGTTCCCAGCTGGTTTCATTCTTATCTTCTCACAGCGCTATGGTTGTTGCTCGCCCTAACATTCTTCAAAATAAGTAACCCGTGTTAGACTGTGCCGCAGGGAGCTTAATCTCTTTTGATAATCACCTGATGATGAAAACGTATTTTATACTAATACGTTTAATCTCTTTGAAAGCGCCTGCTGGATATGTCAGTATAATTGACAAAGAATAAGCACAACACTGCAACAAGCATACTGTGAAAGGAATCACAAAAGAATTAACCCAATTACATGTACTGTCAAAATATAATCAAACATAAAAGAACTCTACAAGCATTCAACGGATTACACCAATCATCATGTTTGATGCAGGGTATTTTCCCTTTTTTTGTTTCAAAATTATAGATGCTAGCAGCTACTAAAATTTGCTAAACAGCAAGAATCGCCACAATGGTGGTGACGATGACGACTACTTTTGAAGCTGATTATGCCTTTGAGATGTGCCTCATCAATCTGGGTTGAAATCTTGGCTCCCTGGGAATCGTCTTAGGCTTCACTGACCTGCATTTTCGCCAAAAGTTTCAGCTGAAATAGTTTGAAACGAACACTTGCATACTGTCATGTATGGAAATGTACATGAATCTGTTATTTCAGTTCATTTAGAACCTCTGGGGGACTGAGATCGTGAGATTTAATGATTGACATGCAAAAGGTGGCTATCAGATCATTAGAGGAGACAAAGGACTAGAAATTCAATACCTTTTTGGCACAAATGGCCTGGTAAAATCTGGCATCGGATGTGCTCTCGGCACCTGCTCCTTCCTCAGCTGCTTGATCTCGAACTCCTCATCCACCTGCAGAAGAACACATCATACCATGTTTTCAGTTCTTGCATCTGAACAAGATGAACCTGATGCTGTAACTTTCAGATAGATGGTGCTATACCCTTTGCTGTCTTTCCCTCTCCAATTTCACTTCCTCCATGAAGCTGTTTCGCTCGGCGACCTGCAGGATGGAAGATAGCCGGTGCATGGCCCTCAGGAACTCTTCGACGGCGAGCGAGCATCGCAATGGACAACTTACTTGGTGATCAAACTTGGAGCGACCGACTGCGCGCACGTCACTGTGCAGCACGAGATCGATCGGTTCAGTGGGTTCCTTCATTGGAGGTTTCACCGGAGTCTGCAGAAGGGTCAGAGAAAGGCTGAGATAACTGACAAGGAAACAAGGTCTTCCTTCCAAGTTCAGAAACATACTAGTGAAATGTGGTGTGCCACTGTACCCAGTCAGACAAAGGTGTGACAATGGTGCTAGAGCTAGACTCAACTTCTTTTTAAGTATACTACTGATGTTTTTAGGCTGATCGTTGTACATGAAATTTCATGTAGGCATTGTCAAACGTAATGAAGCGACAATGTTCAAGCAATGTAAAAGTGAACACTGAACTGAAATTATTATAGGCGTCGCTGCCATACCTCTGGTTCATCAGTGGTATAGGGTAAACCTTGAGCCAGTGGGTTGCGCAGTCTTTCCTCCTCCATCTGCTTCTTTCTCAATCTCTGAACAAAATTCTCTTCCTTCACCCTTCCTCTTTGCTGAGTACAAGAACAGAAGCAAAGTTTCTTCAGTCAGTCATCATAATCGTCATGCAGAACATGAGCAGCTGAGCAAGCAATATTGCTTCCCAAAAAAAATGCAGAGCAAGAACTGCAGATGAGCAACACATGATGAGCGTTACATCACTCGTACCTCAGTCCTAAGGTTGAACGGATGCTGGCTCGTCACCCTAGTCACCTTCCTGCTCCAACCCCTCTCTGACGAGCCGGTGCTCTGCGATGTGCGATGAACAATATCCACACAAATTTCACTACAAATTTATCTTGATCTCGACAAAAAGTGAGATTGTGAGCATGCAGCATACGTACATTGTATGTCCTCTGCCGGCGTTGGCCTCGTGCGCGGGTTATCCTGCTGAATTTTCAGAAGAAAAAAAGCGCATCAGCAGAAGAGTCGGGAACAGCAAGAAAGCAAAGCAACGGCGACGCAAATGCAGCGATGGATCAGAATCCGAGACCTGGTGCGATCGGAGGCGTCGAGGATGCAGGCGACGCCGGCGATACCGGGGAAGGAGACCTCGGACGAGGAGGCGATGGAAGGGTACGACACGTCGGCGCCCGGCGGCGTTGCTGGCGCCGACGCCGCCGTCACGGTCGCCTCGTTCTTCCTCCTCGCGCCCCTGCCCCGCGCCTCGGGCCCGTCGCCGCCGGCCAGGAAGAGGAGCCGCTCGAACGTGTCCACCAGGTACTTGACGCGGCCCTCGCCGGGCTCCGGGAGGCCCGCAATGGCCTCCTCCATCGTCGCACTCCTCGTTGCCCGCTTCCTCGAGGCGGAGGCCTCACTGCCCCGCCGTTCTTGGCGGGCCTCGCTGCAGGTGGGCGACGAGATCATGGCCCTCACCTTGTTGCCCACCGCCTCGGAGACTCCCCGCACCGGCGCGCGCGGCGCGACGTACGCCGCCGCCCCCGGAGTCGAGCACCTCTTGGCGCAAGAACCCACCCTCCTCATGCTCGACACCCTCCCCGCCGCCGCCGCCGGCGTCTTCTTGGACGTGAAAGAAACAGGGGGTGAGCCAGAGCCGCACTTCTTGGCCGCCTTGCCGCCGGCGCCGGCGCCGCCAAGAACCGCCTCCTCTGGCGCCAGTTGATTCCCCGCCCGCGACGGCGGCGGCGGCGACACCACCACCGGCGCGAACGGCCGCCGCGCTCCTCCTCCTCTGGCGCTCCTCATCACCGTCGCGGCGGCCATCCCCGATCGAGACACGAGACCAAGAAGAGAACAAAAACGAAAAAAAGCCTTCGAATCCCCTAACGATCAATTCGCACGGCGGTTGATGAGCGAGAGTAATGAGAGGCGGGCGCGATCCAAGAGGGGTGGGATTTCGCGTTTCGAATCCGCGTGGACGAATTCGAAACCAATTTATAGCGGAGGCGGAGGGAGGGGGAGGAGAAGCGGATGAAGCAGGGCGAGGCAACGTTACGTTGGTGGTGGTGGTGGGGTGCGCGGCGCTGGGTTTTGGAGGGCGCAACGGCTAGCGGCCAAGCGGGAGGGGGGTTTGGCCGCTGCGGATTCGCTGGGCCGTTGGATCGGGGTGCGGGGGCGATCTGGGGCCGTTGGTGCGCGTGGTTGATGGGTGGATTTATTGAGCGGGTGATCGCGGTATTTACCGTTGGGGTGAAACATTGTGCTGCGAAATTAGCAGTGAATCTGTTCTTGATTCGATTTTTCTACTGGAATCCATTGAAATTCAGAGTGTATCACTATTAGGAGGCAGAAAACAAATGAGATCATGGGAGCAGAGGATTCTAGTGGTATGACATTTTTTTTCTCATGAATTTTTCAGGAATATTGCCTACAA